>NC_041230.1:21809757-21863864 GCF_002837175.3 Physeter macrocephalus | reverse complement strand
GGAGGATCCCACGTGCCGCGGAGCGGCTGGACCCGTGAGCCGTGGCCGCTGAGCCTGCGTGTCCGGTGCCTGTGCCCCGCCACGGGAGAGGCCACAGCAGAGGGAGGCCCGCATACCACAAAAAAAAAAAAAAAAAAAAAAAACAAAAACACAAATTTCTTGTCTTTCAATTCTAGAGGTTAGCTAAAGTTTGACAAGGGTCTCACTATGCTAAATTCCAGATGTCATCAGGGCTGCATTCCCTTCTGGAGGCTCCAGTAGAAAATCCATTTCCTTGCCTTTTCCAGCTCCTAGAGGCCACCCACGTTCCTTAGCTTGCAGCCTCTTCTCCCATCTCCAAAGCCAGCAGCGTTGCCTGTTTCTGACTTTTCTGTCGTCATATCACTCTCTGACCTGGCCAGGAAAGGTTCTCTGCTTTTAAGAATTCATGTGGCTAGATTGGGCCCACCTGGATAATATGGGATACTCTCTCCTTTCAAGGCCCTTAACCTTAAGCCTTACCTGCCAAATCCCAAAAGGTAACATATCCACAGCTTTCAGAGTTAGGGCCTGGGCGTCTTTAGGGGTGCATTATTCTGCCTACCATAGTCTCTCAGCAGATCTCTGGGTGCGGCCAGCACAACCTGATGGGCTCAGAGCATCTGCTGCTGGGCTCTGGCGGGCCTATAGGAGGGTTTCATGTCCCAAGCTAAGAAGGGCAGTGAGTGGAAGTTCCGTTTCAGCACAATGGATGGAGGCTCTCCAGTCAATCAAGTCATACTCCAATCAGTTCATCTTAATCGCTCCTCTGGAGAGAAGTAAAACCCTGTGTTGAGGAATACACAGCAGTTTTATTGATGACAGGTTTAATTGTTTCACTTTTCCTTACTGTCTCCACCACAGTCGACTTTTAATCAGTGGGAGCTGAAGTTCTAAGGAAGTAAAGTCCACTTCTCCGCAGTTCACAACCAGCTGGAAATAATTGGGCTGAGGCTTCCATCCAGATACTGCAGAGCCACTGGCATTTTCCTGAAAACTGGGCTTAATTGCTTTGCTGATGTTGTTAAGCAGTCCTGAGGGGATGGATGTAGCGACGCTGCCCACCTATGCCGGGAAACAAACCCCAAATACCTTAAAGAGGTCTTCAAAGTCTGTCCAACTGGTCGCGAGGAAGAAAAAAATGAAGCTGAGTGCGTTTTCCGCGGGCAGGGCCCCGGGGGTGGTGTGCGGGAGCCGTGACACAGACTGTCACAGTTTGATCCAGAGCAACTTCCCTATCGACATCTACCACTTTTTCCCTTCCTCTGAAAGCTAAGCAGGATTCCGAGTGCAGGTGTGAGCGTGCGTGCCTACTACCTCTGTGTTCTGCGGGCAGTTTCCAAGGAAGGCATTAAGATCTGAGGGGCAGGTGCCTGGCTCTGGCCTCTGGAGGGGAGGGCTGGTGATGGCAGAGCTGGAGAATACAAGTGGCTGGTGTCTCAGCCCTGAGCAGAGGCAAAGCGATTGGCTGGACTGGAGAAATTCTAGGATCACGGAGTCAAGGCTAGGAAGAGGCAGCGAGATTCCCTCCTTTTTGTCCCCCCATCCGCACAATTTAACTTCACTTGATGAGAACAATGATGATAATATTAACAATAGCTCTTAGTTTCTGCTCACTTACCATGTGGACAGATATTTGGGCTAAGTACTTTAAATATGCTCTATTTTTTTCCTCATCAAACCCAAGAAATCAGTTGCAATTATTATCCTTTATTAAAAATGAAGAAATCAGAGCTTTCCCATTTACAAAATTTGCCCAAAGCCACCAACTTGTAGGATTTAAACCTAGATCTTCAGGACACCAGAACCAGTTCTCCTGGTCCCCCGTACCATATTTTCAGCCGCCACAACATCATTAAAAATAGATAATTTTTTTTTTTTTTTTTTTTTTTTTTTTTGCGGTACACGGGCCTCTCACTGTTGTGGTCTCTCCCGTTGCGGAGCGCAGGCTCCGGACGCGCAGGCTCAGCGGCCATGGCTCACGGGCCCAGCCGCCCCGCGGCATGTGGGATCCTCCCCGACCGGGGCACGAACCCGTGTCCCCCGCGTCGGCAGGTGGACTCTCAACCACTGCACCACCAGGGAAGCCCGATAATTTTTATTGAACATTTACTGTGTTCCAGGCCTAGTACTAAGCGCTTTCTGTATACTATCTCATTTAATCTCAAAAGCAACCCTAAGAGGCATGTTCCCATCTTGAGAATAAGAATAAGGGAATTGAGGTCTGGAGAGAAGGACGCTGTCAGAGACGACTCAGCTGGGACTCTAACATAGGTCTGTCTGCTTTGAGATCACGTGTGTTTATAGATAGCACGCTGCTGGGGAAAGGGCCCAGCTCCTAAATGGGGACTGATATTGGTGCTCTCTCAATCCATGCAGACCTGAGCTTCTTTACTGCCATGGTTCCAGATCTGGATGAGATGGGTCAACATGGGAGCATCTCTTTAAACATCAGAGAAAAGGAAAACAAAAAACAAAAAGCAAACAGAGTCCCCACCTAACAACTGTGGCTTTGGAGACCTGAGTTGGATTGCTGCCTCTGACACCATCCTTGGGAAAATAATTTAACTTTGGTACATCTCCATTGTATTGTCTGAAATGTGCTATTGTGAGGATTGAGTGGGATCATGTATTCATTCTTTTATTCTAGAAATTTTTATTGAGCTTCTAGTCTATGCCGGGAACTGTCCTACGTCCCAGGAATGCAGCAAGAAACAAGGCAGCTAAGGTCCCTGCTTTTGCGGAACTTAGATTCTCATTGCAAAGTCAGATCATAAACAAGAAAGCACTTCAATAAATAGGAGAATTCTTGCTGGTGATAAGTTCTACAAAAAGTAATACAGTAGAGGGTAACTCCTAAGAGTGGCAGGGAGGGTGGGTGGGCAGGAAAAGCCTCTGAAGATAAGGGACCTGGGAGCCACATTATTTGCGGAAGCCAATCACACAGGGATCTCAGGCAGTAGCCTGTTAGGGAAAGGTAGCAAAACGTGCAAGGATCTCAAGGCAGGAATAACCTTGGCTTGTAGAAGAACAGAAAGAAGGTCAATGTGGCTGGAGTGTAATAAATGAGGGGGGAAGAGGTGAGATAGGAGGATTAGAGGGAAGCAATGAGCAGATCATGCAGGACCTGAAGGAACAGGCTGCAGACTTTGGATTTAGTTCTAATCTCAGTTGGAATCCACTCCAGGGCTCCTAAAAGGGGAATGACAACCTTTGATTTACTTTTGAAAAAAGGGCACTTTCAGCTGACTTAAGGAAGCAAGTTTAGAAACAAATACCAGGTAGGCAGCTCTCACAGTAGGACATCCTGAGGCCTCAACGAACAATAGATTGTTCTAATGATTAGCGTCCTCCAAAGGAGTTAGCATCTGAGGAGATAAATGGTTAAATTTATAGGTAGCAGGAGGAAAAAAATGTCTTAGCAGGAGGAAAAAAGGTTTTGCCAGTTACCTAAAATGTAAGATGAGCATTTTTAGAGACAAGTAGTCATGAATGATTATGTTCCTTAATGAACTGAAAAGTGGTGAGTGTGGAAAACAGAAAAAGACGGAGCCTGGATGATAATGATGGAACACGAGTGATTGATCAACCTATGTGTTTACTGCAATTATGACTGTATGATTGCCAAGTCATTTCAACAATTAATAACCAAAAAGACCCTTGAATGGATGAGTCTGGGAGGCAGCAATATCAGCAGAACCTTGTCTTTAAAGTCCTACTAACCCAGGCAGGATCTCAGCATTTGCCAACACAGTTCTTATCCCAAGCCATGGGGATACTTTTACTTGAATTATTTTTTCTCCTACTTTTAGGTAACCAAGTGTGAATTAAAATACTAGAAAAAGTTACAGGGGGAAAAAGTGAAAAGAAGAACAACATTCTCCTGGCATTTGTTTCAAAGCTGCAAAACGTAGAGTGTCTTGACAGCATCGAGAGGGATTTTCCTCCTTTAAACTAGGTCTTGGAAAATGTGCTCCATTTAAGCAAATCAATATCTTTAATTTCGGCCCATTGCTCTGGATTTAGTGCCCGATTTCCAGGGATACGTAGAAAGAGTCAAGCCTCATAACTGCATAGTTTCCATGAAAAGGAAGCAGAAGACCAAGGGTGACAAAGCGGCTATTTTCAGGAATGATTTAACTTTCCTTTACTTTTTGGTAGAACATGGACTGCTTGTGAAGCAATAGTGCACTGAAGAAATATAAAGGAGGGAAGGGGGTAGGAAGTTTTTGAGTGTGGAGGGAGTAATTGTCAATATTATGGTCTGAAAATGCCTCACCGAGAAGGTGACATTTGAATAAAGACATGTGGAGGGGGGCCAGGTAAAAACCTGGGGGACGAGGAGTGCAGGCAGAGAGAGCAGGAAGGGCAAAGGCTCTGAGACTGGAGCAGGGTTGAGTGTTTGGGGGTGTCTTAGTGTGGCTGGTATGGAGAGAGAGAGCATCTGGACCATGTGGGGCTTTGTGGTTCGTTTGAAGGAATTTCACGTTCATGCGGAGAGAGATGAGAAGCTCTCAGAGTTTTGAATAGAACAGTGATGTGATCTATCTTGCTTATTAACAGGGTCTCTCTGATGCTCTGCTGAAAATATCCTGAAGGGGAGCAAGCTGGAATCAGGGAGAACTGAGGTATCATGGTAGATTGAACCAAGATTCGAATCAGTGTTACTGGCAAGAAGTATAAGACCTGGTTGTTTTGTTGAGGTAGAACCAGCAAGATTTGCTGATGGGTTGGAGGTAGGATGTGAGAGAAAGAACAGAGTTATTGATGACCCCCAGGATTTTGTCTGAAGCCATCAGAAGAACAGAGTTGCCATTAATGGATATGGGGAAGATTGTGGGAGGACCAGGCATGGGGGACTGGAGATCAGGAGTCCAGTTGGGTCATGTTAAGTTTGAAATATCTTTTACAGATACAAGGGGAGATGCTGCAGAGACAGATGGATAAGACTAAAATTCAGGTCCACGTTGGAAATACAAATTTGGGGGTTGTCAACATTTAGATGATAAAATCATGAGACTATATAAGCTCAGCAAAGGAGTGAGGATATATATTAAAGAGAATAACTTTAAAGCTGGGCCCAGGGGCCTCTAACTTTTGAATTTCATTGCTTTAATTATGGGAGAATTAAGGCAGTTGAAGGAGATGAAAAAGCAGATGAAAGAAGAAACTGCTGATCCAAGCTTTCATATTGGATTTATATTATTGCAAGTGCTTCACTTGCCCGGGACTCATCCATTCATCCATTCACCCATCCGTCTATCCATCATGCCTTTCTCTTTCACGGTGTGTGTGAAAGAGCATTGACAATTTTACAAAATTGGGATTCTCAAACGAGTTTTTTCTCAGGTTAGCTACTCACCTAGCCACCCAACTTCCTTGGCCTCAGTCTCCCCATTAGTGGATTGCCCTATAAGATCTCAAAAAGCATGACTACTCTGATGTTCTAAGATTTTAGGATCTCAGAAAAATTTGGGAGTCCTTATTTGAGTTATCTCACATGGGTGCAGCTGGATAAACATGGAGAGAATTGTTCTTTATTTCCTGCTGCTTCATTGATTCCTGACTGTGCATGAAAAGGCACACATAAAAGATAATATCAATCCTCTGAGTCCACTGTCTCTAGGTTCCCAGATTCATTTCTTTCCAAATTCCTTGAGCTTCTCTCTGCTTTGAGGATAACTTTCCTCTACTGAGGTGCTGACAAGCCGCTGCTGGAAGGTTTGCTGAACAGGCAGTTTGGGGAGCAGAGTGTCACACTGTCCAGGGGCAGAGCAAGGGCAGTTCTCATCGGGACCACTTGCTGATGGACGTGCGCCAGTTGGCTCATCTCTTCTTGTGATATTGTTATTTTAGAGACAAGAAAAGGCCAGCAGGTTTAAAAAAATATGTATCTAAGAAGTTGTCTTTGTCATCAGTCAAGTTGTGACAGCCCTTATCCATATGCATGATAGAGTATGAACTTGTCTCTGTGTTTGACCTCCTGGTGTCTTTTTCGGGTGACAAGCTGGTTCTCCCACAGATATAGACCAGTGACCCTTATCCCAAATATCTGACCAGGCTTAAGGCCCAGAACTTGGAGTTGGGGGTCCTTCCTGGGACCTTCATATCATCCCAGGTTCATCCTGTTATGAGAATATCTTTCCATTAACTGTCCTCTGCCTTTCAAACCATCTGCTTATTGCTAGGACAAATTATTAAAATAGATGACCACACCCAACATCTGGATAAATCGATCTTATCCTGGGGCACCTTGGTGACTCCCACTATTGGTAGCGTGTTTGAAGCTTTGGCATGGATCAAGGAAGGCATACCTAAGCATTGGCCATTGGCTTCCAGGCAGATACTGAACCTCTAGCCATGAACATCCTTATGATCTTCCCTTCAACTCCCTCAGGCAAAGCAGTTGTCATAACAGAGTAGGTGAAATTTATTTTGGTCTTGGCAAAGGTATATCCCCATTCCCCAGGCTTCCATCTTCTTTCTCCCTCTTTCTTTGACGTTATTTGTCAAATGATCCAAAAGTAATTTTTGATACTTTTTATATCACACTGAAGCTAAGTTCTGCTTGTATTATTAATGATTAAATATCTTCTAATCATCTACCTGAACAGTCTGTAACAAATTATCCCCAAAAAGGAGATTAATTCCATCACAGTTTTGAATAAGAAAATGACAAGAAATGCCCTGCAGTCTTTAGAACTGAACAGTTACACCAAAACCCTCCTATATATCTGGGAAATTGTTGGTTTTATAGAAAGGACTTGACTCTCTCCTTCATAGGTCATTTAGCAGGTATTTATTGAGGCTTTGTGGGATATTAGTGTGGTGTGGGGTGCTGCAAAACTTGGTTAATCCTCAAGATCATATGGGGAGCTTTGTAGAAATGTTCCCTTTAGATCTACTGAATCAGGATTTTTATGAGTGGAGCCCAGGAACAGGCATTTTTGGAAGGCTCTCAAGTAATTCTGTTGCAGCCAGTCTCTAAAACTGTTTTGAAATCTCTGCTTTGGAGGATGTAAGAAGAGAGTCAGATTCCTTGCCCAAAGAGAGCTGACAATCTCACAGTGTCCCAGGAATTACCCAGGATGCATTATCAGATAATGAAGGCTTCCAATGGGTTAGGATGAGTGAACTTGCTTCTGAGTGAGGTATTTATGTTTTATAAATTGTGACAAATGTAGAGGTTAGATCAATGTTAGAAACAGACTGCTCTGAAGGGTAAGAAGACTTGGGATGGCTTCATGAGGACATAGGTGAAGAATGAAACTGCCCGTTAAATCCAAGTGGGGTATAAGTAGTTAAAATTTTGATAACCAAGTGTATGAGGAATGGAGATTCTTATCTATCTGCCTATCTATCTATCTATCTATCATCTATCTATCTATCTATCTATCCATCTCTTCCTATTAATCTAATCTAATCTAATCTAGTTTTGGTTTATTAAGTTGGCTTTCATTTTATTATTAAAGGTCTTTCTAACACACAGGAGGTGGGCAAGGGTCAGGCATTCTGGATTTGAGCCTAGTTCTGCTTTGTTAGCTTTTTGACTTTGAATAAGTCTTTCCTCCTCTCCAGGGCTCAGTTTTCCCTTTTGTGAAAGAGGAGATTGGATCTGATGACCTCTAAGTTCACTTCTATCTCCAAAACTATGAAAATGGAGGAGTCCACTTTCCTGCCTTAGCAAGGACAGTTTAGTGGCCATGGTGGAATCTTTCTTTCACATTGAAAAATCAGGCAGGAACTTAAGTCCTCATCCTGAATATTATTTCCCATTTATAAAGGATTGAGGTGGGAAAGGTATAAGAGATTTGGCTACATTTTAATGGAGCACAGACCAAACTATGGAAGGTTATTTTTTCTAAAAAGACTAAATACTGGCTTTGAGCTCTTTTTGGTATCATCTGACTCTTTCTCTCAAAAGTGGATGCAGAAAGCAAAAATACTAGTATCTTGGGTAATTATAGTGAATAGATGTTATACTTAATCTGTAAGGTATTCTGCTCATTATTATCCACAGTAATGGAGAAGGCAGTATCTTCAATATAGGCCATGCCCAGCAGCCCATTTATGCCTGTGGTCCAACTATCCATACACCAGAAGTGATTTTTTTTTTTGCCTGGTCATATCCGTCCATTCTTTATCACTTAAAACCTGCATCCTCCAGGAAAGCTTCCATGGCTTATCTTATCCCCCTTGTCTCTGATCCAACTATACCTTCTGCTATATACACTGAGCACTTACCGAGTGCCAGGCACCGTGTGCTAAACATTCATCTCTGTAACATTACCTTACCTCCGATGGAAGCACTAGGATGTTACTCACATTTTGCAGAAAAGGAAGGTTAGAGACGTTAATCCACTTGTCTGAGATCCTATTAAGAGGTGGGACCAAAATTGAAACCCAGGTCCGTGTGGGTTTTGGCCTCTTCATTCTCCTTCACTTCCTAGTTGGACCCCCATTTACCTAATAACAACTTGGCATTTCAAGTTGTATTGAGCCTGAGCCAGAGTGGTTGAGCATGCATGAGAGTCACCACTCAAGTTTCTTTGTCTGTCCTACAGTTGAGTTCAGTGTTGATGGCCCAGTCCCTTTGTTAGTAAACACTTTCGGAATTAAATGTAAGTGGTACATTCGGTTACCACCCAGCTGGTGCCTGGCTTTAAGGTCTGGAAGGAGAATGACTGGAAGTCCCCTGAGGTCCATGTCCTTCCTCTCTCCCACCAGCATTACCAGTGAGTCATCCCCAAGCACCCATTGAAAAGAAGCTGGGGGAACCAAAGCATCAGCTCCTGAACACAGAGAAGAGCTGTCCCTTAATAGGAAGCAAATTATTACTGTCTTTGTGTGTAATAAAGAGGGTGGGTTGGGAAAGGAATGATCATTTCTTCGAGTGAAAAATAAGACATCAGAGCTTACTGGAAAATTACCTTTTTTCCTACAGAATTAATCTAATCATCTAAAGAAAATTTTACTTATTGGGGACCAATTATTCTAATGATTCAATAATCTCTCTTTTTTTTTTTCCCAAATGAAAGAAAGACAACTCTATTATGGAAAAGAAATTAGCTTCACATCTTAGAAGTCTTGGTACAGGTGCTTTGAGCCATGGACTTTCTAGCAGATATGTATGATTTGATCCTATACAAATGCAAAAGTTCAGTGGACAAGCTGCTTTAAAGATCACTGCTATCCCAGCAACTGCAAAGGTGATGAAGAGCAACACTTTAGATACTATGCATTTGATGTTCAGTTATTGCTAATTTTTTGGAATCTGGGCAAGCTCAGTTTCCAGAAATCACATGCAATATTACAAAGACACAGGGTTTAATTTTCAGCACTATTTATATAAATTTAAGGATCTGATGCAAAAGGAAATAGAGAATGCCTCCTTAGAGGTTGTTTGATTATGTTCACAGGGAAACAATCACCTCAACCCTGCTAGGTTTTTGCTTGTTTTGGCTTTGCCAAATAAAGGAATGCTACACCAGTTGTGCATTAGCAGCTTGAAAAATGCACTAGGGCTTTATTTTGCATTCAAGACAAATGATGTCTCTTTTGTTTTGCATTTAAAATAGGAACCATGAATCAATAACCCCTGCCTAACCTCACCCAGTACCTGCAAAGGAAGATGGGAAGGCCAGCATAATTGAGTATGTGGCTTGACCTCTAAACAAGGGACAAGGGCAAGTGTAGTTTTACCCTTGTGAGGGGTTTCTGGAAAAACACAGTGCTTTTTTTCTTTTAAGGATGGCTGCATTCCTTGGCTGAATTCTGTGGCTTTGTGATGCAGGCCAACAATTTAAAAAGTGGACTTGAAGCCATGGTGACAGCTGAGACGCTGTCAGTAGCCACAGAGAATCTCAACCTGGTGCAGTGAGGCCGAGGATGTTTCACCTGCATGACATTTGGTCACATATTGTCTCTCCTCACCCTGTGACAGCACTGTGAGGTAAGAAGAAAAATGGCTTGGTATCCCCTTCCAGCAAATAAAGTACCGGGGACCCAGAGAGGTGAAGGGACTTGCTTGCAGTCACAAAGCATGTGTTGGGAGGTCTGGGGGGAACTCGGAACTAGTGCAGAGGTCATGTTGCTAGAGCCTCCCTGCTTCCACTCTGTTTTCCCCGGCTATTGTAGCAGCTTCCCCTTACGCTATTTTGCTTAGGGCATGGTTTTCATTCTTCTTATCAAAGCTCAATGACCCTGAATTTCTAGAAACCTGGTAAAGTGGGATCAAGCATTAAGAGCTGATAATTGGGAAATCTGGTGGTTAGACTCTGCTTTAGGATCAGGCAGAACTAGGGTTGCCTTCTGTGTGATCTTAGGCAAGATATTAACTTCTCTGATCTTGGCACTTTCATCATTGAAATGGAAATACAGCTATCCCCCACTTTTTGAACGTTCCCTTTACACCACTCCACTTTTATAAAAGACCTACATTAGTACCTATTTTCACTAATCAAAAGACATTGGAAGGGGATTTTTGCTTTTACAATAAAAGGTGAAAAGCAAAAATTGCTTCTTCATTTTACAGCATTTTGGCATATGAAAGGTTTCATAGGAATGCTCTGTTTTTGGATACGGGGAGAAAACTGTAATAATATGTATCTCACATGAAATAGAATAGTATATATTAAGTATACAGTAGTTAACCATTGTGAGCCCCTAGTTCATATTGTGAGGATTGCCTTCCATGGCTTAATCCAAAGGGATTGGATTGAAGACAAAATTACAGTGAAGGCAAATTTTGGGGTACTATTGGAATGCTCACACTGTATTTCATGGGTGGCTGCTTCTTTTTACCTCATCTGAGGCATAGAAATAGAATATCACAATGGAGAAGATTGTTGGGGGGGGTGTCCTTTTTAACCCAACTCCATTTTGTGTATGGGCTCATTGACTCCCAGAGACAGGAAGGGACACACAGGATGCAAGTGAAGAGAGAAAGAGGAAGAAAGCAGAGTGGAAATATGACATATGGAACACGGCAGAGCACAGTGCACAGGCTGTTTCTGCACAGGGACACTGGGATGAGAAGTGGGCAGTGCTTATCTACTCTGGGGGCGGAGTGCCTGGACATTACATGTCTTGTTAATTTGCACGAAAGTGCCACGTGGGCTAGGAGTGACCTGCAGGCTATCTGTCCTAAAGTCAGAAAACTTAGGCTGGGGCTTAGGCTCTGCTCCGGTGAGTAATATTCCTTCTTTGGAGCTCAGTTTTCTTTTTCATAAAATAGAGTATGGTTTCCTCATGCTCTCAGAGCTGTTAGAGAATCAAATGAGATACCAAACGTAAATGATACGTGATACATTGTGAAATGCCTAGGCTGTCTAATTGATAGTCTTGGAGTCTCCTCTTTCTCTGGACTTCGTTCGATGCCCCTTCTATTTTCCTTTAACCCTAATTAAGATAGGTTTTTGTCCTGGGCTGGCTTGGTGATTTTGAGATTGCCTTGCTTACCTCTGCTGTCTCAGTATTCAAGTCTGTGCTACGCAGATTTTGTGGTTTCATCAGTCAGAACTCTTTGGATGCAAGTGACAGAAAACCAACTCAAATTGACTTGAGTCAGTGGGAAAGGGGAAACATTTTTTTTATTCATGGGACCAAGAAGTTCAAGGCTAGTGCTGGCTTAATTTCTGACTCTCAGCTCTGCTTTCACCTTTTTGACTTCATTTGCAGGCAGCCTCTCCCCATGTGGTGGCCGCGAGATGTGTCTGGTAGCCTTAGGCTTGTGTTCTAGCCACAAAAGTCCCAGGATTGAATCTTTTTGGACCAATATTGGTCACGTGTCTTGTCTGAACCAATTACTGTGACCAGGATAATGGAATATGCCAAGATGAGTGATATTCACCCCTCTGGAACAGATTTTAGGATCATCTGTCCCCACACTATACATACTGAGTGGTGTGTGTGCGTGTGTGTGTGTGTGTGTGTGTGAGAGAGAGAGAGAGAGACAGAGAGACAGAGAGAGTCTGAGACAGAGGGACAGAGACAGAGTCAGAGAGACAGAGACAGAAAGACAGAGAGAGAGAGAGAGAGAGAGAAGGAAAGTTCTCCAAGGCTAGGAATTTGCTTAAAATAGAATGTTTTTAGTTTTAATGACCTTAGTCTACAAAGAAAACTAAACTTATTGACTAGATAAACCTACCAGAAGATAAAAAATGAGTGTTCTAATAAGATTTTCTTTTTACCGTTTGGCTTCTGTCCTGACGGAATCAGAACTCATGCTGGCATTGTCTTTCTTCTTCCTCCTTTCAGATTGCTCTCTTCTTGACTCTTTGATCTCTGCTTCTCTCTACTTCTCCCCCTCCTTCTCTTCAGGCTCCTGGGTAAGAACAGAAGAGAGACTGCTGAGGCAGGTGTCCAGCTCACTCTGTTTTCTGCAGTGCACCTCCCTCTCCATGGGGGAGACCAAGACCTCCATGGAAATCCCTGGTATCATACCAGGAACTGTTTCTTGGCTTTCACCAACCCTCTGTCTGGATCCCTGATGCTGTTCTGATGTTTCCATTTCTATCCCAGTGTCTTGAACCTACTTTATGGTCCCAACTTAAAAAAAAAAAACACGTTTCTTCACTCATCATTTCCTCCCAGTTACTCTCTGGATGCTCTGTTCTCATTGCAGCAAGGTTTTTCAAATCAGTTAGGGTTAGCCTATCCTGCCAAACCTGTCCTGCCATCACTACTTTCTCCCCTCCTATTCTCTCTTCAGCCCATTGGTATTCAAAATTCCATCCCTACCACTCCACCGAAAACACTCTTGTCAAGGTTACCAACAAGATCATGTTTCCCAAGCCTGTGATCACCTCTTCATACCAACTATCCCAACCTCTCCTTAAAACACCATTGATCCATTGGAAAGATACACTTGATCCCTCCATCCTCTTCAAAACACTTGGCTCCCTGGTTGCTGTTGCCCCTTCGTCTCTTTAGCTGGTGCTTAGCTTTGGAAGGCATTAGAGGTCAGTTCTTGACTGGCTTCTCTACCTAAGTGCATCTCCCTAGTGCTCTTATTACCAACTATTATATGTTATGACTCCAAAATATCTATCTCAAACCTAGAATCCTTTCATGAATTCAGGTTTGTATTTCTGAACAATTTGTCTCTTCACATAGATGTCTAACAACCATTCCCTGACTTACTTTTCCTGAGTCTTCTCACATTAGTAAAGGGCATAAATATCCACCCATCTAATCCAGCTAAATATCTGGATATCATCCAAGATTTCTTGTTTTCCCACCCTCTTCTTGCTAACCCCATGCTCCAGGATGCTGTAACAAATATCTAAAAATGTGGAAATGGCTTTGGAATTGAGTGCTGGATAGAGCCTGGAAGAGTGCTCTTGTTGTTCCTGCTTGTGTTTTTCCCCCCAAATTTTTTATTGTGGTAAAATACACATAACATAAGATTTACCATCTTAACCATTTTTAAGGTACAGTTCAATGGTATTACATAAATTCATAATATTGTACAGCCATCACCACCATCCATCTCTGTAACACCTTTCATCTTGTAAAACTGAAACTCTATAACCATTAAACAATAAAACCCATTTTCCCCAGCCCCTGGAAACCACAATTCTATCTTTTGACCTTATGATTCTGACTACTCTAAGCACTTCATATATGTAGAATCATACAGTATTTGTCTTTTTGTGACTGGCTTATTTCACTTAGCATAACGTCCTCGAGGCTCTTCCATGTTATGGTGTATTGCAGAATGTCTTCCTTTTTAAGGCTGAAAAACATTCCATTGTATTTATATACCACATTTTGCTTATTCCTTCATCCATTGATGGATAATTGGATTGAGTCCATGTTTTAGCTATTGTGAATAATGCTTTTATGAACATGTGTGTGCAAATACTCTTCAAAATTGCCAGATCATATGATAATTCTATTTTTAATTTTTTGAGGAACTTCCAGACTGTTTTCCACAGTGACTGTACCAGTCCCAGCAACAGTGCACAAGGATTTCAATTTCTCCACACCCTCAACAACATTTGTTGTTTTTTGTTTGTTGATAGTAACCATCCTAATGGGTGTGAGGTAATGTTTCACTGTTTTGATTTGCATTGCCCTAAAGATTAGTGATGTTGGGTATCTTTCCATGTGCTTATTGGCCATTTGTGTATCTTCTTTGGATAAATGTATATTCAAGTCCTTTGCCCATTTTTGAATTGGGTTGGTTAGTTGTTGATGTTGAGTTTTAGGAGTTCTCTCTATATTCTAGATATTAATCCTGTATTAGATATATGACTTGCAAATATTTTCTCCCAGTCTGTGGGTTGTCTTTTTACTCTGTGGATAGTGTTTCTGTTTTTGTTTTTTGGTGTTTTATATTTTTTAATTTAGATATAGTTGATTTACAATGTTGTTAGTTGCAGTACAGCAATGTGAATATGTTATACATATACATATATCCTCTCTTTTTTAGATTCTTTTCCCTGGATAGTGTCTCTTGATGCACAAAATTTAAAAATTTTCATGAGGTCCAATTTGTCCATTTTTCTTTTGTTACCTGTGCCTTTTGTGTCATGTCCAAGAAATCATTGTCTAATCTAATGTCAAGAAGCTTTTGTCTCATGTTTTCTTCTAAGAGTTTTATTGTTTTAGGTCTTACTTCTGTTTTGATTTAATTTTTGTGTATGGTACTAGGTAAAGGTCCAACTTCATTCTTCTACATCTGGCTATACGATTTTCCTGGGACCATTTTTTGAAAAGATTGTCCTTTCCCCATCAAATGATCTTGGAACTCTTGTCAAAAATGTATATGAGGGTTTATTTCTGGGGCCCCTATTCTATTCCATTGGTCTATATGTCTGTTTTAATGCTAGTACCACTCTTTTGATTACTGTAGCAAGTTTTGAAACAAGGAAGTGTGAGTCCTCCAGGTTTGGGGTTACTTTCCCCAAGATTATTTTGTATATCTGAGGTCCCTTGAGATTCCATATAAATTTTAGGATGTGTTTTTCTAATTCTCCAAAAACCATCAATGAGATTTTGACAGTGATTGTATTAAATATGTAGATTACTTTGAGTAATATTGACATTTTGACAATATTAAGTCTTCCAATCCATAAGCATGGGATGTGTTTTCATTTACGTATGTATTATTTAATTTCTCTCAGTAGCGTTTTATAGTTTTCATTGTACAAGTCTTTCAGCTCCTGGGTTAAATTAATTCCTAAGTATTTTATTCCTTTTGCTGCTATTGTAAATGGAATTGTTTTTGTAATTTTCTTTTCAGATTATTAGTGTACAGAAATACAACTAATTTTTGTATGTGTTCACTTTGTATCCTGCTATTTTGCTGAATTAATTAGTTCTAATGGTTTTTTTGGATATCTGTAGGTTTTTCTTTATATAAAATCATATCTGCAAACAGAGATAATTTTACTTCTTCTTTTCCAATCTGGATGCCTTTTATTTCTTTTTCTTCCCTAATTGTCCTAGCTAGATTTTCAGCACAATTTGAATAGATGTGATGAGAACAGACATGTTTGTCTTGTTTCTTGATCTTAGGGGGAAAGTTTTCACTCTTTCTCCATTAAGTATGATGTTAGCTGTGAGTTTTTCATAAATGCTGCTTATGAGATTGATGAAACTCCCCTCTGTTTCTAAGTCATTGAGTGTTTTTATCACTAAAATGTGTTGGGTTTTGTCAAATACTTTTCTTGTATCAGTTGAGATGATCACGTACTTTTTTTCGTCTTCATTCTGTTAACGTGGTGTATTACATTGATTGATTTTTGTATGTTAAACCATCTTTGTATTCCAAGAATAAATTACACTTGGTCATGTTGTACAATCCTTTCAATATGGTGCTGAGTTCATTTTGCTTATATTTTGTTGAATATTTTTGTATCAATGTCCATAAGAAATATTGGTCTGGAGTTTTTCTTTTCTTGTAGTGTCTTTGTTTGGCTTTAGTATTAGGGTAATGCTGGTCTCCTAGACTGAGTTAGGAAATGTTCTTTCCTCTTAAATTTTTTGGAAAAGTTTGAGAAGGATTGGTATTAGTTTTTCTTTACATATTTGATAGAACTCCTAGTGAAGCCATCAGCTCCAGGGCTTTTCTTTTTTGGGAGATTTTAAATTATTGACTTAATCTCATTACTAGCTGTAGATCTATCCAGATTTTCTATTTCTTCATGATTTCGCCTTGGTAGATTTTGTATTTCTATGAATTTGTCCAACTAGGTTATCCAGTTTGTTGCTGTACAATTGTTCATACTACTCTCTTGTAATCCTTTTTATTTCTGTAGAATCAACAGTAATGTCCTCACTTTAACTTCTGATTTTAGTAATTTTCTTCTCTCTTTTTTTCTTACTTTATCCCAGCTAAATGCTTGTCAATTTTGTTTTCTTTTTGATGCAACAACTTTTGGTTTTATATTTTTCTCTATTGTATTTTTATTTTCTAGGTCATTTATATCTGCTCTAATCTTTATTATTTACTTCCTTATGCTAGCTTTGAGTCTAGTTTGTTCTTCTTTTTCCAGTTCCTTAAGCTGTCAAGTTAGGTTGTTGATTCAAGATCTTTCCTTATTTTTAATATAAGCATTTATAACTCTACATTTCCCCTTTAGCACAGCAGCTTTTGTCACATCCTGTAAATTTTGGTATGTTTTGTTTTCATTTTCACTGGTCTCTAAGTATTTTTAATTTTCCGTTGAGACTTATTCTTTGATCCATTGGTTGTTTAATAGTGTGTTGTTTTAATTTCCACAATTTTGTAAATTTTCCAGTTTTACTCCTGTTGTTGATTTCCACCTTCAACCCATTGTTGTTGGAGAAGATATTTTGTATAATATCTATCTTTTGAAATCTCTTGAGACTTGATTAATGACCTAACATACGGTCTATTCTGGAAAATGTCCCATGTGCACACTGTTGTTGTTGTTAGTGTTCTGTATGTGTCTGTTATATTTAGTTGATCTATTATGTTTTTTAAATCCTCTACTTCCTTACTTATCTTCTGTCTGGTTATTTAATCTATATTTTAGTCCTCAACAATTATTGTGGAACTATCTATTCTTCCTTCAATTGTTAGTTTTTGCTTCATATATTTTGAGGACCTATCATTAGATGCATAAATGTTTATAATTGTTATATCTTCTTGCGAATTGAAACTTGTATTAGTATATGATGTCCTTCTTTGTCTCTTGTAAGCTGTTTTGATTTAAAACCCTTATTATCTGACGCTAGTATAGCCATTCTCACTCTCTCTTGCTTACCATTTGCATGGAATATCTTTTTCCATCCTTTTACTCTCAACCTATTCGTGTCTTTGGATCTAAAGTGAGCCTCTGGTATATATATTTTGATCAAGTGTTTTTATTCATTCTGCCAATCTCTTTTGATTGGAGAATGTTATCCACTTACATTTAAAGTAGTTAGAGTGGGACTTCCCTGGTGGTCCTGTGCTTGAGAATCTGTCCTGCAATGCAGGGGACACCGGTTCGAGCCCTCATTGGGAAACTAAGATCCCACATGCTGCAGGGCAAATAAACCTGTACACCACAACTAGAGAGGCTGTGTGCCGCAACTACAGAGCCCATGCACTCTGGAGCCCACGCACCATAACTAGAGAGAAGCCTGCGCACTGTAACAGAGAGCCTGCGCACCGCAACGAAAGATCTCACATGCCACAACTAAGACCTGATGAAGCCAATAAATAAATAAATATTAAAATAAATAAATAAATGAATAAAGTAGTTAGAGTAATTCCTCCTTATCTGCTGGGAGATATTTCAAAACCCGCAGTGGATGCCTGAGACCCCATGGAAGCACTGAAACTTATATATACCATGTTTTTTTTCTAATACTAATGAGTGGGTAGTGTGTACAGCATGGATACACTGGACAAAGGGATGAATCATGTCCCAGGTGGGACAGAGCAGAATGGCACAAGAGTTCATCATGCTCCTCAGAATGGCATGCAATTTAAAACTTATGAATTCTTTATTTCTGGAATTTTTCATTTAATATTTTCAGATTGCAGTTGACTTCAGGTAACTGAAACTGCAGAAAGCAAAACCACAGATAAGTTGTTGGAGGGAGGTTACTGTACTGATATGGAGGAACTTCTGTAATGTTCCTATTTGTTTTATATACGTTTTATACCCTTTTTGTCCCTCATTTCCTACATTACTCTCTTTTGTGGTTAGTTGATTTTTTGTAGTGAAATGCTTAAATTCCTTTCTCATTTCCTTTTTGTATATTCTCTAACTATTATCTTTGTGGTTACCATGGAGATTACAGTTAACATCCTAAAGTTATAAAAATCTAATTAGAATTTATACAGCTTATCTTCAATAATATTTAAAAACTCTGCTCTTTACAACGTGCTCCCCACCACTCCAGTTGCTGAGGTCACAAAATAACATCTTTATATGTTGTGGCTCAAAAAAGAAACTAATAATTCTTTTTTTTAAAACAATCAGGGCCTTGTTTCTTTTTTAAAAAAACTTATTTATTTTTCGCTGCACTGGATCTTCATTGCTGCACATGGACTTTTCTCTAGTTGCGGCGAGCGGGGCTACCCTTCATTGCAGTGTGCAGGCTTCTCATTGCAGTGGCTTCTCTTGTTGTGGAGCACGGGCTCTAGGCACGTGGGATCCAATAGTTGTAGCACACAGGCTCAGTAGTTGTGGCTTGAGGGCTCTAGAGTGCAGGTTCGGTAGTTGTGGCTCACGGGCTTAGTTGCTCTGTGGCATGTGGGATCTTCCTGGAAGGGTTTGAACACGTGTCCCCTGCATTGGCAGGCAGATTCTTAGCCACTGCACCACCAGGGAAGTTCCCTAATAAATCTTTTAAATGCATTAGTCTTTTAAATTATGTAGAAAACAATAATATCAGAATTTTTTTTCTAAATGTATCAGTCTCTTAAATCATGTAGAAAACAAAAAGTACAATTACAAACCATCATTACAGTAACACTTGCTTTTATAAGCCCATCTATTTGCCTTTACTGATATTTTTATTTCTGCATGTGGATTCCTGTTACTGTCTAGTATCCTCTCTTTTCACCTTGCAGGATTCTCTTGATCATTTCTTGCAGGACAGATCTAGTGGTCACAAACTCCCTCAGTTTTTGCTTATCTCGGAATGTGTTACTTTCTCCCTCACTTTTGAAGGAAAATTTCACTGGATATAACATTCTTGGTTGACAGTTTTCTTCTTTTAGCAATTTGAATATACCTACCCACTACCTTCTGGCCTCCAATATTTCTGATGAGAAGTCTGCTGATAATCTTATTGAGGATCCCCTCTTTCTTGCTGCTTTCAAGATGTTTTCCTTGTCTTTGTCTTTTGAAAATTTGATTATAATGTGTTTTGGTACATATTTGGAGTGTACTGAGCCTCTTGGATGTTTATATTCATGTCTTTCATCAAATTTGGGAAGTTTCATTCATTATTTCTTAAAATTCTCTCTGCTCCCTTCTCTCTCTTTCCTCCTTCAGGGACTCCCACAATGTATATTTCGTCTGTTTGATGGTGTTCCACAGGTCCCTTAGGCTCTGTTAACTTCTTTGATTTTTTTTTCTTTCTTTTTAGACTTGATAATTTCCATTGTCCTATATTCAGGTTTGCAGATTCTTTATTCTGCCTGCTCAAATCTGCTTTTGAATTCCTTTAGTAAATTTTTATTTCAGTTATTGTATATTTCAGTCCCCAAATTTCTTTTGGTTTTCTTTTAAGGTTTCTAGCTCTTTAGCGATGTTTTCATTCGGTTCATACATTATTTTCTGGCTTAATCCACATCTTCCTGCAGTTCTCTGAGTACTTTTATGAATTTTTAAAAATGTTTTTGTCTAGTATATCTGCCATCAGATCATTTTCAAGGACAGCTTCTATTGTTTTTTCCTTTGAATGGGCCATACTTTTCTGTTTCTTTGTATGGCTTGTGACTTTTTACTGAAAACTGGACATTTGAACCTAATAATGTGATATCTCTGGAAATCAGATTCTCCCCATTTCTTAGGGTTTTCTATTTTTTGTTATTTTTGTTGTTGTTGTTTATATTTTTGCTTACTTGATTGTTGTAGCTATCTCTGTGTGGAGGATCAGTGTGGGGTGTAAATGTAAGGTCTTCTCAGGTCTTTACTGAACTTTCCTTAGGCATGTGTGGTCACTTTCTAATTTTCCCCATATATGCAGTTTTTAATGTCTGACACTCAAATGGAGGAAAAGAGAAAAGTGAAGGGGAAAGAAGAGTGTCAGCCCTTTACATCCCCTGGAATTCACCTCAGCTGAAGGGGGTGGAGCTTGCAACAATGGGAGGTACAACAATGGCTACCCACCTCTTTGTTTTCAGCACTGTGATAAGAAGCAGCAATTAGCAATCAGAGAATAGGTCCCTAATATGTGGAGGACAGGGTCTTTTTTGTCTACCCTGGCCCCCACAAGCTGTGTGCAAGCTGCTCCAGGAACATGCACAGCTGCCTTCCACAGGCTAGGGGTGGGAAATAGGTAGCAGCTACTGTGCTGAGAGCTGAAATTCACAGAAATTAACTGCAATTTTTATTCTCCAAGTCTTCCCTTGGAAGTTGCAAGCCTTTAATAGATTCCAGAGTTCCAAAATAGTTATATCAGACAGACTCTGCCATTGCAATTATTGTCTAGGTGGGAAGACAGATTCCTGGTGCTTCTTACTTTACCATCTTACCAGAATCCTATGAGACTTGGAAGAGTTTTGAGGTTCATGATAGGCAAAAAACCTAGATTTCCTTGAAGAGACTATTGTTAGACATATAAAAGTTAAAGTTGCTTCTAGTCTCAGACGGAAATGAGGAACATATTATTGGCAACTTGAGGAAAAGTGATCTTTGTTATAAAGTGGCAGAGAACTTGGCTGCATTGTGTGCTACTGTTTTGTGGAAGGTGTAACTTGAAAGTGATAAACTTGGATATTTAGCTGAGGAGATTTTTAAGCAAAATATTGAAGGTGTGACCTGGTTTCTCCTTGCTGCTTATAGTGAAAAGCAAGAGGAAAGAAATAAATTGAAGAAGGGATTGTTAAGCAAAGAAACTGGAACTTAAAGATTTGTAAAATTATCAGCCTATCCATATTACAAAAAAATGAGAAGGCGTGCTCTGAAGAGAACAAGGGTATATCTGGATGACCATTTGCTAAAAAGATAGATGTGTGACTTAGGAATCCATTTGACCATCTCAGCAGAAATGCCACCAGCTTGGACTGAAGAGGACAGGGATGGGAAAAAATAAAGGAAGACTCTTGGACTTCTGGGATTCTACAGGTCAGGCATGAGCATGTCTTATTGGCTTTCCTTCCATGATATATCCCCAATCAATCTACCTCTCCACCTCCACTGCTGTTCCTTTAATCCTAGTTACCACCATTTCTTGCTGAAATAACTTCAGTAGTCTCATAAATATTCTTCATGTTTACACCTTGCCTCTTGCCCACACTGATCCATTCTTAATGTAGCAGTCAGAATAATCTTTTACAAATGTAAATCATACCACTCTCCTACCTAAAAGACCTTGATGTGGTCTCATCATGCCTCATATAAACCATGGCCTTTAAGGTCACACATATGGGCTCATGCGCTCTTCACTACTTCTCTGACATAATCTACTACCATCTTTCCTTCCTTCCCTCTGCTTCAGCTACACCAGCTTTGATTATTGTTGTTGTTATTCTTCAAATAAGCCTGGCTTGCTTCTGCCTCAGGCCCTGTACTCTTTCTGTTTCCTCTGCCTGGAAAACATTTTCCCCAGAAATTCACATCTAGATTTTTCTCAAAATTAGGTCTCAGCTCAAATATTACCTCCTCAGAGAGGGCTTCCTGGACCAGTAGGTATTGTTCATCTTATTTGACAAATGGGAAAAGAAAGATTCAGGAAGTTTAACAATATGTCTGAGTCCATAGAGCTGGAGAGTATAGTGGGATTCAGGAGGAGAAGGAAATACAAACACTAGTTCCGCTCATCCTGGGAAAGTGGGGGATTATTTAAGCCTCTTCTTTTGTCTGTCTCTCTCGCTAGGGGATGCCCACCCCCACCGACTTTGAGCCAGGGCAGTGGTATGCTGTTTGCATTTCTCCTCCATTCATCTTGGTTTGATTATTATGTGATGAGTAGCTGGCTCTTGAAAGATTACAACTCAGCTTGGGTGAGTGAGATGCAGAGCACAGTGGAGCTTTCTGAGTGCCAGCTAGACATCAAAAATAGCCTCTGAAATGGAGACAGCCAGTGCCATTCTTACTTTGTCATGAAGGCAGACACAACCAAAAGCTCCAAAGGTGGCCTAGATACCACACAACCTGCTGGTCTACCTGAACGTCTCCTTTCTCCATGCGGCACTAGCTGGTTTCCTCGTGCTTCTAACAGCAAAGCAGAGAATGCTCACAATAAGCCCCCAGTACTCTGTCAAGCCTGGACCAATCATCACACAAGCACAGGCTTGAGACCTTGGCTCTGTTCCGCCTCCCCCACTTTCTAATTCCCACTTCTCCTGTAGGATACCATCAAAATCTCACCCCCTCTGGAAAATCCCTAATGTGATGGCTTTTAGTTTGGGTTCTGACTTGATCTGTTTCCCAACCTCTTTGGCTTCACTATGTGCTTGTTGTGCTTCCTCACTCCCGTAGCAGGTCTTGGACAACCAGAGGCTCAGGAAACCAATGGGCAAAGCTGTTGAGATTTTGTGCACAAAACAACAGTGCCCAAACAAGCATCTGCCACTGGAGGAAGATCCCTGGTCCTGGATGTGGAGATCAAAATGGGAAACTGGCTTGCTTTCATAACCAAACTCCCATTTTGGCTCAGTGTTTGTCAGTAGCAGGAGTGCTGCCGGGGGTGTTTATCCAGCACTTTCCTCCATTCTCCCATCATGAGTCCCTGGTCTGGAATCACTTAGCAGCCAGAAATGATAGAATTGCTCAATATCATGGATTCAGGGGCACTGACCCCGGCAATCATCTTCTGGCCCAAGAGCTGGCTCATTTCTGGCCTCAGTGAACTAAAGAACAAAAGGCCCTTCCAACCACATGCAGAGCAAGTTTGGCCTCTCTGGGAAAGCACCTCCCATATTATTCTGGACAAGACTGACTCTGCCTGACTGCCCTGGGAGACCTACCAGGGGCATGGCCCCAGTGCCAAGACTACTAAGCACATCTAAGATACTTGCTGCCCTGAAGGAATTCACTCATTTATCCATTCACTCATTCATTTCTTTTTTTCATTCTTTATTTAAGGGTCTGATATGGATCTGGCACTGTGCTAGGCTCTGGGGGTGAACAAAAAAGCAGACTTTTTGTTGCTTTTATTGATGAGTGGAGGAGATAGTAATGAAATAATCACATTAATCAACATCTATTGGGAATTGGAAAATCCCTGTGAAGGGGAGATAGAGTCCTGTAAGTGTGCATTAACAATGAAACCTTGCTGGCAGCCCCAGGGAGTTGGAGGCTTCCCCTAGGCAGTGAGGCTTGAGCTGAGAGCTGAACAATTAAAATGAGCTGAGTGGGATAAAAGGATAATGATAAAGCATGTGCAAAGGCCCTGAGGCAGGGAAGAGATTGGCACTTTCCAGGAACTAAAGGAAGGCTGATGTGGCTGAAACAGAGTGAGAGGAGAGATGGGATGGAAGGGCCTGACACAGCAAGACCTTATGAATTGTGATTTCCTAGGACCTGGAATCATGCCCTGGGCAGGTGAACCAGGGGCTTTCCATGCAATCACAGTCTCTATCATGGTAACTTAATACCCAGCAGTGGTCATTCTTGACTTAAAACATTAATCCAGCCCTGTTAAAATGCAGGAATTAATGATGTCTTATTATGAGACAGGAATGCCTTCGCATGTACCTCACCTATCTGGACTTGAAAGAATGAGCATGGAACCAACCATTTCCGAGCAGAGCTGTATCTGAAAGGGACACCTTGTTTCATGTATTTTGCTTGCTTGACAAGATTATAAGTTGAGGTCTGGAATTTTTGCATCCTCTGCCAAAGGCCTGGGACCATGCTGGGCATATAGTAAATACTTAGCTGATAGCCTCATAGATTGAGCCTCTCTCCCCTGGAACTTGCTGCTCCCTGCATAGACCTCAGTGACAACCACAGGCTGTGTGTGTGACAGGAGACCAGATGTGTCCATGCCCAGAGGTCAAAGGGGTCAAAGAAGACCTCGCTCTAGAATGTCATGAAGGCAGTTCCACCAGACCTACCCAGTATCTATCTGCTAGCTTCCCCAGTGGACTTCTGACTGTTGCCCTAATTCAACTGCCCTTGGTGTGTTTTTTTGGGGGGTATTCCTCCCCAGCAGACTCAGGCACCTACAGGTATTCTGTACAACCTCTCAGCTGCTTTAGGCTCCCCATGTTAGAGTATAAATTTTGCCCCCCATTAGTTTCTCTCTTGGGCTTCTCTATAATAGTTCTCATGCCAGTAAGCCGGAAGTCATCATGGGCTCTTCTTTTTCCCTCCCTCAACCACATACCAACTCTAGCAACAAACTCTGCCAGTTCTGCCTCCTAAATACATTGTGGATCCATCCACTTCCCTCCATTTCCAAAGCTGTTATTTGAACTATAACAACAGCCTCTTCACTGCTCCATTCTCAGCTGGTATACAGAGATCTTTCAAGCATGGAAAGCAGATAATGTTACTCCTCTGCTTAAAACTTTGATAGCTTCCCATTGCCTTTGGGATAATCTCCAAGTTCCTGCCCCAGCCCGGAGCCCTGCCCTATCCCTCATTCACCCCATCCCCCTCCAACCTCACTTCACTTCAACCACCCTGGCCATTTGATAGCTCCTTTTTTGTTTCTTTCCCTTTCCTTTCTCCTTCCTTCCTTTCTCCCTCCCTCCATCCCTCCCTCCCTCTCTTCCTTCCTTCTTTCCTTGATGGTGGTATGAACATTTATGTGAGATCTACCCTCTAAACAAAATTTTAATTGCACAATACAGTATTTTAAATTATAGACACAAGCTTATACAGCAGAATTCTAGAACATACTCACCTTGTATAACTGAAATTATACCTGTTCTTGTCTTAGGGGTTCCACATATGCAATTTTCTCCTTCTAAAATGGCCTTCACTCTTAGCCCGACCGATCGTTACGTATCTTTTAGGTCTCAGTTTATACATCATTTCTTCAGAGAGCCTCTCACTGACCTCCAAGCCGATCACCTGGCATGTCCTGCACAGCCCTGACCATAAGATGTAAGATGTATTCACTGTTAACTGTTTATTTCCTGCTTCCCTCACTAGACACTAAGCTCCATGAAGGCCTGCTAGCTCACCTCTGTACCCTCTGCATTGTGCTTGGCACATGGCAGACACTTCATATACATTTGTTGAAGGAATGAATGATTCCATCAGATAGGTATCTCATGAGTCCCATGCTTGGATGTATTTATACCCTTGCCTCTGGTGTTTTTTCTCCATAGTCCTTATGACCTTGTGCACGGCCCACCCCCATCTATTCCCATATTCACCTTGCACAGCCAAATCCCAAGACTCACTGGCTCTTTTTCCTCCTTTGCTATTTGTCCTATGTTGCTAAGAGCCGTATTTCTCTAAAAACAAGAGCAACTTCTTTTTCTAATAAGTATTTCTCAGTAGGGTCACATGGAAAGTAAAAGTAAGCTGAGGGGAAAGAGGACAGACTGGGAGGAAGGAGCCCTCACTTACCAGCTTGACAATTCATTTCATCCCTCAGAATCTTATTGTCTCCATTTATACATAAAAATGTTTTCTTTTTAAAAATTAATTCCTGCCTTTGTTTTTTTTTTTTAAAAGATAATGAATGCACCCTGTTAAAAAAAAAGATACAAAAGTGTGTAGAGTATAAAACGAAACCCACCTCCTGGAGTAAATAGTAGTAGCCTCACATAAAGAGTGGTAAGCTGGTAGAAAATTAAGATCTTTTGAGTAATTAAAAAATTTTCCCAATAATATCAATTTATTCTAGAAAATATAGATAAGTAATGATAGAAAATCAAAACCACTTAGAGAATACTACTATTACAATTTTAGTGTATATTTTTCAGGAATTTTTACTATGTTCTTATTTGAGCACATATAATATACCAAGCCTTGCACTTGCTGGTTTCAGACACATGATCTCATTTAATCCTCATTAAATTCTGGGAAGAGAGTTTACTTCTGCCCAATCCTCTGTGATCAGTGAAGGAGCCACAGCTCAGGATGTTAAGTCATCTAAAGGGATAGGGAGGGTGGGAGGAAGGGAGACACAAGAGGGAAGAGATGTGGGAACGTACGTATACCTATAACTGATTCACTTTGTTGTAAAGCAGAAACTACCACACCGTTGTAAAGCAATTATACTCCAATAAAGATGTTAAAAAAATAAAAATAAAATAAAATAAAGGATAGAGTCAGAGTCCCTACTGAGCTGGGCTCAGTTTCAGAACCACTGGTTTCCCAAGCTCTTCCTAGTTGTCCAGGGGCTCTTCTGACTCCATCTGGGTCCTAAAGCTGCCCTCCTCTAAATTGCGAGCAGCGTGGAGGGAGGCCTGAGGGAAATACCCTCCCTTCCCCGTGGTGTGTGGTGTGTGGTGTGTGTGTGTGTGTGTGTGTGTGTGTGTGTGTGTACTGAGTGTGGGGAGCTAGTACAGAAGTGATGTCTTATTTTGGGGGGAGCACTTCCTGTTCCAGTAGGGGATAGAAAGTGCTTTGGTGGGAGTTCTAACCTGGGGTCAGGGTCTGGGCGCTTAGCACAGGAGCCAAGCTCACACCCCACGCTGTACGTTAAGATTTAATGTGCCTTCCTTATTTACACCCAAATGAGGTATTTAACGGATTAATTAGCAAAATATATCAGTTTGCTTCTTTAAATCTTGCCTCTCTCAGAGGTAGCACTTTTAGCTATTTCCAGTGTTTAATAAAAGATGAAAACATGTATTTCTCCCAGTTAAGGAGGACTGTGACCCCCTTCATCTTATTAGCGCAGACTCCAAAGTCAATCAATGGGAATGTTTCCAACCTGGCCAATGAGTGCTGTGCTGTCCAGGAATTTTTGTCATCAGTTTTGCTGTGCTCATTTGAATCTAAATTAAACGGCTAAAATGAAAGGCTTGCAGATGAAACCACAGTTCACGAGGGGCCTTTTCTTTAATTTGGAAAACCTTTTAGAAATTCAGACAGAGGATAAGTGCAAAGAGAGCCTTTGCTTTGTCATTCAGAGCTGCCTCTGCTCACCCTGCTTGAGTGACCCATAGGACAGAGCCTTTTTTTCGTTTGTTTTCTGGACATACCCAGAAAATTGGGGAACATTTTTTACTTTTAATGACTTTAAGCATTGCAATATATTATTTTTGTGTTAAAATATTGCAAAAAATAAAAAATAAAACAGCACGAACCTAAAAATTGCCCACAATTCTATTACCTAATGAAATTAGTGTTTATTGTTTGTTACATTACAACCCTTGTCTACATGTTTACTTCATTTGTAAGTTTTTGCAGAATTGTTGTAGATAATATTCTATATTTGCATTTTTACTTATCATACTAATTTTTTCCAGTTTGTAATGGACATTTTTTTCTTCTATACCTTCTCCTCTTGCCTCCTTTCCCTCATCCCTCCCTCCCCTTCCATGAGGGAGATAATCAAGGTAACTGCCTAGTGTCGATAGTTCCAGGTCTTTCTCCAAGACCAACAGACATTTACAAACATATACTCTAATGTGGGCTTTTTTTTTGGCCCTTTTTTCTCCAAAATGGAGATTTTACTATATCCATTTGTATATAGTATATACATATACTATATGTATATGTAGTATATACATATGTATATACTATATACATTTCTCTGCAGCTTTCTTTCCCACCCCCTCACTTAATACACCGTGGGCAATAGATATAGATGTAAATTAGTGCTTGATTTTTTTTGTCTTTTTTACATTTAAATTGTCAGACAGAGGTCTAACTTTGTTTTCTTCCAGGCATATAGTCAGTTATGCCAGCATCCTTTCTTAATCAGGACATTCCAATCATGTTCACAGCTTCCCAGACCCCTTGGAGCCAGAGGTGGGAATGTTTCCTGGTTTGTGGTCCCATCATTAGCCCCTGGAGTTTACAACCCTGAGACGGCATCTGGTCTGGTACCTGCATTTTACAGATGACCACACTGAAGGCCAGAGAGGCCAACAGGGTGGAGAGGTCATGGTGGTGTCATGGGAAAAACCCAGGGCCTGGGGTCAGCCAGACCTGAGTGTAAATTCCACTTGTGATGCTTTTCAGCTGTGTGACTTTGGGCAAATTACTTAACCTCCTTGAGACTCAATTTTCTCATCTGAGAAATGGATATTCTAATACCTACCTGGTATGAGATGGAGGCGATGTATGTACAGTGCCCGACACATAAACAGCCCTCAGTAAATGACCATGATTTTTAGAGGCAGCTCTGGGACTTACACCAGATATTCTGATTTTTAAAATCTAGTTCTCTTTCCATTGGACCAATGTTCCCCAAAATATCATACAAGTGATTTCAGGAGGTGCAGAGGCGGATATTTGGATAGCTTTATTTTAATAACCATGCAATTGTTAAACAGTGACCTTCTTTTGATGGCAAATGATACTCTTTCTTTCATCTACAGAAGTATTATAAATTTCATTTTCAGAAATAAATGTATTTAAGGTCAAAGTTTGTTGATTTACAATAATTATTAAGTACATAATAGTAGAGGTGGTATAAGAATATGGCAAAATTGTGCAGGTTGCTTGTCAAGGGCTAAGGGTTTTGGACACAGTACCTGTTCCTGCCATTTCTTCAGTGCCTTCCCCAGGCTGAGGGAGTCGCTTTCAGCCATTTCAGGTAAGCACATCAGCACCTCCTGTCTGGCTCCTCCTCCAAGGGGTTCACCCTACACATCCTCATAAAACAACAGCCTCCAGCGGCTTTTGTTCTCACTGTTGACAAGGAGCAATGAGCTCCAAGTTGCACAGGTTCTCACTGTGTGGTGTGCGTGTGTGTGTGTGTGTGTGTGTGTGTGTGTGTGCGTGCAAGCAATTCTCTGCAACACCAGCTGAGTGTCCTACAATTCAACTCAATTTTGACACTATCTACCTGGAGATAGCATCAGGTCCCACAGGTAAAGGGCTCTGTCCCTCAAGACTGCCTTCCTCTTTGGGTACCAATCACAAGTTCAGGTTGTCACTTGTGCTTCTGATGAAATGGCTATAAATCAGATCCCCTCTCCTTGCGTTCGATTACTTTGCTAGAGTGACTCACAGAACTCAGAGGAATATTTTACTAACAAGATTACTGTTTATTATAAAGGGCTATAAGTGAGGAACAGCCAGATGGAAGAGAGGCACAGGGCAAGGAGATGGAGCGTCCATGTCCTCTCCAGAACTCCACTCTTCCCAAACCTGCACGTGTTCACCAACCCAGAGGCTCTCTGAACCCCATCCTTTTGAGATTTTGTGGAGGCTTCATTCATAGGCATGGTCATTGGCCAATTAAATCATTGGCCATTGGAGATTGAACTCAATCTCCAGCCCCTCTCCCCTCTCCAGAGATCAGTGGGGTGAGACTGAAAGTTCCAACCCTCTAATCAGCTGGTGGGCTCCCCGGGCTACCAGCACCCATTCTTAAGCACTTCCTAAAAGTCATCTCATTAATACGACAAGAGACCCGCCCCCCACCCCCTTACTGCTTTCCTCACCTAACAAATTCCAAGGGTTTTAGGAGCTCTGTGTCAGAAACTGGGATTAAGACCAAGTACATATTGGCTGGCCAAAAAGTTCATTCGGGTTTTCCATGCGTGAGACAATCCGAATGAACTTTTTGGCCAATCCAATATTTCTTATTACAAATCACAATATCTCAACAGGGCTCGCTGGAAAAGAGGTCTCATTTTCTCTTCATTATCAGCAGCTAATATTTCCGGCTGAGTTCTGCTCCGTGCCCCATGACTCCCACTATAGTCAATGGCTCCACAACATTTGCTGGGGGCTCAGCCCTGGTTCTGAGCGTCACTAGGAGGCCAGCTCAGGCCAGCTCTTTGCCTTCCTGCCCGCTGTGTGCACACTGGCCTTGCTCTTCCTTTTGGGATGCTGGTGCGTGGGGTAGGACTCCAGGCAGGGCAGAGGAAGGGTTTCAGTGGGAAGGTAGAAGGATGCCTCCATAACCCTAATTTCCCGGGAGGATCACTGCCCAGGAATCACAGCCCAAACCCAGGTCCTAAAGGACTGAAAAGAAGAGTCAGTGTAGAACCTGGATGAAGGGCGTGCAACAGAGGATAGCTTTTAGCGGAGGGAGTGTTCATGTATTTGATAAGTATTTATTTTGCATCCACTATTTGAGGAGAGACTGGTCTGTGCTCTGCAGATGTGGCGGTTACCAAGACAAGGCTTGTGTTCTGCTGCGGAAGACAGGGAGTAAACAATTGAAAATATAAAAAAAGGTAAACATGCGCCATGAGGAAAGGTTTGAAGGAAACGAAGCAAACGGAAGCAATGACTGGCTGGGCTGAGGGGGGGTGGTGCTGCTTTGGATGGAGTGGTCAGATATGGCTTCTCTGGGGAGGGATATCGAAGAATCAGACGTGAGAACACAATTCTAGAATATTCCAGGCAGAGCAAAGGCAATGTCCCTGAAGCTGGACCAGGGCAGATTTGTAAAGTCCAGGTGAGTGGAGGCAATAGCAGATGAAAAGGACGGCAAGGATGGTGAGCGGGGCCAGATCTTGTGTGCCACGGCAAGGCCACTGGGAGGGGTTCAGAGGAATGCCATAAACTTTGCCTGGTGATTTTAAAAGTTCACAGGGGCTGCTGCAGTGAGAAGAATGTCTGACTGCAGGGGGCCCAGATTGGTAGTGGGGAGATGGCAGAGGATGGGGACGGGCGGTGGCGGCGCTGCGCTCATCCAGGGAGGATTGCTGGGGTGAAAGTCTGTTGGGAGTTGGAAATTCATTTTCCAGTCCCTCTGGTCACTGGTGCTGTGCTGGGTCCCATGCCACAGCTGTCCTCCTGAAGTCAGGAACTAGGGTCCTCGTCGGTGGTGTGGTCAGTGTTATGGCAGAGGCTGGGGGCACAGGGAGGCCTGGGCATGGTGGGGAAGAGCCTCCTGGGGGAGTTCCTAGGACTAGATGTTTCTAGGAGATAAGCAAGGGGGCAGCTGGTGCCTCTGTAGCTGAGGGTGACTCGCTGAGTTGGGATGAAGGAAAGGCATTCTCTCAGACAGGTTGGAGAGCTCAGAGACCCTAACATGGATACAGGTTCCTGGGCTTCTCTGGTCCACCAAGAGAGATGCTGGTATCAGCATGCCCAGCCAGCTGGCAAAGCACTCCCTTTTGGTTCTGTACATTGGCTCGGCCATTTCCCAGCTGTGAGAAATGGAGAAACGGTTGGGTTGAGCAGCAGGAGACAGAGAGATGCCTGTTACCTGCTCTCCTGTAACATGGATTTCATCTCATAACTCAGTAAGTTAAGGGGGGGGTGGTCAGGGTGGAAATGTTCTCAGTATTATTATTATTTTTACTGCCATTACTTTGTATTGATCACATACTAAATGCTAGCAACCATAAGCACTTTACATACATCATCTCATTGGATTCTCACAGCAACCTATAAGGTACAAACTATTCTTACCCCCATTTTACAGATATGGAAACAGAGTCTAGGGTCATAATACTGTTACTGACCCCATCCCTTGGACTCTTTAATCAAGAGAAATTGATGAAGCCAGATGAGAATTTCAGGCAAGGCTTTATTGGGACTCCTGCTGCAGCACGAGGGAGCCAAAGCAAGAAACAGTTACTCTTGCCCCATCTTGGAAAGGAGCTACTTGGGTCCTGAAAAGGGGTAACAATGGGGGCGGCCCTGTGGGTTGGCCAGGAGGTGTAGCCTAGGTGGTCTGTCCACCCCCTTAGTGGTGCCACGTGCAGGGATCATGTGTAGTATCCTGCCTTTGCTCCCGGCACCTCAGAAATGGCAGCTGGTTTGTGGCATTTTTGTACCCTATGGCTCATAACTGCCCCACCGCACACGCATGCAGTTATTTTTAGTCCTAGTTTCTTTGTATCCTATGGCTCAAGGAGACCTTGTCCGGGTGCAAGCACTCTGGCAGAGGATCCTGGGTCCTTAGGAGATGGGGCCCACTGGGGGTGGAATGGGGTCCTTTGGGGGTGCTGTTTGGAGACTTTGCACCAACTGAAGTGACATGAGATTAGTGAGGGAGGACCGAGGTTGAGATGACCTGGAATGCCAGGAACCAGAGAGCAGAAGGAGGATTCTATCAGAGAACAGCACAAAATAGACGGGAGCCACAGGACCGTCCAGCTGGGGCAGGTGGAACAGGGTGCTGCTGGGGACATCAGTTCTCTCTGCCTGCCCAGCACTAATCCTCCCCCTTCATTTTTCCTTAAGGGACCTGACTCCTTTGCCCTTTTATCCGTTAGGTATGGCTGAGGCTGACTCCATCCCCAGCTCGAGTGTGGGCACAGGGTCCAGGTGTGGTCAATATGGGTGATAGTCAGGACTTCTGTGGAACCATCAAAAAAGAAGTGTTCTTTCTCTTCTGGGGGTCCTAAGCTGGTCGGATGTGAGCCTGGAGATGTTGTTGGCCATACTGGCTGAGAATCAAGGCCGCCCGGGAGAAAGCAGAGCCGAGATACAAAGAGAGAGAGAGATTCCTGACAAGATGGCAGGACCCAACCATACCTGCAGCACCCCTGGACATTTCAGATATGCTAAAATTATTCCTTGTACTGCTAAAACCTGTTTGAGTTGGATTACTATCACTTGTAGGTTCAAGACACCTTCTCTCCAAAGCCAGTCAATTCCATTCCAGTGAGGACAGGGTAGGACTTCTCCATCCTGCCTATCCCTCCTCCTGAGCTCTCCAGTCAAGAGCTGTGGATGTGGATGTGTCTGTGTCTGTGTCTGTCTCTCTCTGTGTGTGTATATGTGTCTGTGTGTATATGTGTTTTTGTGTGTATGTGTGTCTGTAGTATGCATGAGTGGAGGGTGATATACCTGGTGAAGGTGCTTCGATGGGCCTGTGCTGCACTGGGGGGCCCTGGGCTCCAGGTTCTGGAGCTGTGCCAAGGCCTGAGTTATGGCAGAAGTGACACTGGGTTAAGCTCTGCAAGATGTTGGCTCTTCTTCTCTTTTCCACAGCGGCTGTGCAGGGTCTGAGTCTCAGGGCCAGACCTTGCCCCATAATCTTGGTGAGCAGTAAAGGAACTTCTTCCCTGAATCATGGAGATGATGTAAACACCCCTGGACCCACATTTCCACACACCACCAGGGCTTTTACTGCTGTTACGTCTTTTCAAGAAAAAAACAATTCCCATCCTCCTTTAATTATCTAGACGAGTGGTTCCTAAGTGAGGATCCACCAGTCAAACTGAGCCCAAAGGCTTGTCTTGTTTGGTCCAAAGAATGTTGAAAAAATTAAAAAAAATAAGTTTAAAGAATCAGGGAATTCCATCTCCAAAAAATTCCTGTTTCTGGATTCTCTTGAAAAAATGAGAAGGTCTGAGAAGCTTGTATCAAATGGCGGTGGCTGGCTAGAGCTGGGGAACAGCATGCATGCTCTCAGCTCCCCGTGGATCCCTCCGTCACTTACCGGCTCTGTGCACTCACACTTGGGGCTGCCAGCTTCTCTCATTGATCTTACTGCCTGGCCCCTGATTTTCGACCCTGGCCCTAGACACAGAGAACCCCAAGTGTCAGAGCTGGAAAGGACCCCAGCAATAACCATATTCATGCAGAGAATTGAAAATGGTGGTGGAGGACTCGAGTTTCTGAGCACCTTCCCAGGGAATGATCAAAATAGCTACCACCACTCAAGCGATTATTGTGGGCTAGGCACACTATGCATGTCATGGCAGCAAATTCTTACTCCTCATTATGGGCAGCAAATTCTATACTCCTCATTCACCTATCACACCTATGTGATAGGTGTCACAAAGGAGGAAATCAGAGGTCAGAGAAGTTACGTAACCTGAACGGCGTCATAGGGGAGGCAGCAGAAAAGGGATCCGGGTCTGGGTCTTTCTGATTCCATTTCCATAAGGTGGCAGTTTGGACCAGCTACCTTTTGGAGTTCTTTCACCCCTACACTTCTGTGGGTCTTCACATTTGAACTTTCTGGACTGTTTCTCCACTATCCCTGCTTCTCTCCCTTGAAATCGGGCAGGACCACACTCCTTTGCTGCAGAAATGGCCCTGAGATCAGCCCAAGTGATTTTTGCGACTCCTGGCAAGTTTCAAAATTGTCCAGTCCAACTCTACATTGGGGGTGGTCAGAGGAAAGTAGCTATGGCAACCGCTGCCAGCAAGGACAGGTGCAGTTTAACCTCAGTTAATGGTCTCTCGACGCACAATTACAATTTAGTGTAGGAAGTCAAAAGCGGCAAAGAAGCCGTCTTAAGAGTCCTAGTGGGTTGACAGTAATTACCAAGTAATCGTTGTGGGAATAAATGGGGCTCTTCATTAGGGAAGGTTTTATTACTTCTTTAAAAAATCTTTGGGAATGAAGATCAAGGTCTCATATCCAGCAGTGAAATCCCCAAGACCCACAGATCCACAAAGTGTCAGAGCGAAAGGACCCTGTAGATTAGATGAGTCTAACTCCTGCCCACAGGAGCGATCCCTAAAACCCCCCCAAGCAAGGCTTAGGGAAAGTCACCCAAGTTCTGCTTGCCCACCCTCAGCAGTGGGAGGCTCATATGTTGGGTTGAAGATGAATTCATTATTTCTAGATGGCTCTTTGGTGTTAAGAGCGTGGGTTCTAGGGTCGACCCTCTGGGTTCAAATCCTGGATCTACCCCTGGTTTGAGCTTGTGCCCAGTTCTCTCAGTGTTTCTATTTCGTCGTGTGTTCAGTAGGAGTAAGTGGGGTACTTGCCGTCTGTGGTTGTTATAAGTAGTCAGTGTGGGGATATACACAAAGCACCCGGCCGTGGGAAGTGCCTAGTGAATGCTACATGGCATTATTGTTGCTGTTATTGTTCTTATTAACCGAGGTGAGCTCTGTCTCACTGTATGCTGCTTGCTATCAGAGATCCTTTTCTGTGAAAGTCAGCAGTGTTTCTAAGGCCTTCATGGCCTCTTCCACCAGAGCAGCCTCAATTATATCTGTGTCCCATGTTTGGCTTCTAGCAATACTTTAATTTTGAAGGATGATCCTGTAGCTAAGCTCTTTGATAACCATCGATCTTGTTTGACTCCATTTAATAGATGAGGAAACTGAAGAGCAGACAGGGAAAGGCACTTATGTTCCCAGGTGGGGCTGCCAGATGTAGCCATAAACATACAGGATGCCCAGTTAAATTTAAATGTCAGATAAACAAATACTTTTTAGCATAAACATATCCCAAATATTGCACAAGGGACACACTTATTTACCTGTACTTCAAATTCTGTATTATATCTGGCGATCCTAAACCCAGGTCATATGACGAGGAAGTTCCAGAGACTGGACCAGGACCCAGGTCTCCTGAGTCACACTTTGCTATTCTTCTCACTGGGCCAAGGGTTTCAAACACTCAGTCTGTGTGCTTCCACTCCCTTCTTCCTGTGCCCGGAGCAGCCTATGTTCAGCAGTCATGGAGTCTTTCCCCCTGAGCTCTACCTCGACCTCAGACTGTTTGCTTGATCAGGGATGCCCTTCCACATGAAGTCCCTTTGCCTTCCTGGCACTAGACAATGCTGCTGTATCCTCAGAGTTCCATGGAGTAAGTCAGTCCCTGCCTCCCCAGTCTTGGCCAGTGGTTTTACTTGTGTCTGACCCTTTCCACGCTGTGAGTCCTGTACCTGGGTCCTAGAACAGATGTCAATAAAGGTTTGCCAAATGAGCAAGTAGAGCCTCCAGCAGACTTCTGGGTGAGAAATCACTTCTGACGCTCTTTTCCCAAGTAAGAGCCAAGCAAATGAAACCAGTAAGAACCAGGTTGAGACCTGGGATGGGGCAGGAGGAGGTCTTCCCACATTTGAGGTTGAACTGGGACTCCTTATTTTCGGCGCTCACATCTGACAGTGGGCCCTGGCAGCTATGCAGGTGAGGTGGGCCAGGTGGGGGCCAGGACAAACGGCCAGCATGTGCTCCATGCCCCTCAGGCTGAGCTGCTCTTTGCCCTCTGGACACAGGAGCCCAGGATTGCCAGATCTTCCGGTTCGTCTAAAGAAGCCCAAACCTGGATGTTCATCAGAAATCTCCCGTTTTGTAAATAATGACTTCACATTTCCCCAAGGATCCCATGTAGGCCAGCAAAACACAGCTCCCTGCAGCTTCTGCCACGGAGGCGAAAGGCAAGCCAGGGCCCTTCCTTAGCATTCCCATGGAGAACTCAGCTGCCACCCAGCTCTAAGCCATCCAAGGCCATCCTACCTGGCGGCCTCACTCATGGTTCCCTGTGCCAGGAGCCTAGGATAAGGTGGCCCCCATCTCACTCAGAGCAACAAAACAGAGAGATTAATAAAGATTTCCGCCCTGCTGATCTATCATCTTCCGGCACCAAATTACACACGTATCCCATTATCATTACAGAGCTTTTGGGTTAATTGTAAGTCAGGGAGTTAAGATTATTAATATGAGTGGAAGCTTCTGGGGGTGAGGGGAGGGCTCAGACCCAGCTGGCTGCTGCCCGGCCCCTGGCTGAAGGGCCCTCCCGCCAGCTGCAGAACTCCTACTCTCTCCCACGTCGGTGATGTGCTTCACCTCCCTCCTGTAGGCTTGTGCACGCGCCTTCCAACCATTTCCCAGGAGCTCTTTGTAGCAGGAGCATTAAAAGCAAATGTGCTCATTATACCTGATGGCGTACAATCCAGGCAGAGGAAATTAGTAACGATTAGGGCGTCATTAGAGGGAGACGTCTCTCTTCACACAAAATATTGATGGCAAAAAACCCAGCCGTGCAGACAACAAATGGATGAGACTCAGACACACAAAGCGCTGTCGCGATGATCAGTGTTGCCCCGATTATACCCCAGACATCGCCAAAACAGAACAGTTAGCAGCTGTTCCAGGTCTTTTCAGTTGTTGCAAAAAAGCATTTGGACGTCCTAATACATTGTTTTCATCACAGTGTTTTACCAAACTCCCTAGGATGTGACGGTAAAGTGGAATACCTGAGTGATGTAGATTTTTAATTTTCGGAGGGCACAAAGGGCTGGCCTAAGCTGCCTTCAAATACAAGTTGTTTAGGCTGCATGATGCTTTGCAAAAAATTAGAATAGTTTGTTTATCTGGACATAAACATCCAGATTTCTAGTTTCTCTAGAAAAATTGGACTAGTGCTGGGCCCATGTCTCTCTACAGACAATAACCAGCTGAGTACTGACGGCCCCGTTAGATACACCACCAGTTTTACCACAGTCTCCAGCACTCCCCATCTTATCCCCGACAGCAGGATGGAGTGGCAGTTCCCATTAATTATGGCATTTATTATACAATACCACTTGGTCCTCTTCCCTTATTGAAGGGCTAACTCTGTGGGCATTTGAGTTCGTAATCCATGTTCAGGTTTATGCTTTCCCTTAAGACAGACTGATATTTCTTATTGGGTTGTGTTCCCTATTTCCTCAACATCTTTAGAGAGTCCTTCCTTCCATCACAAACCATCACCACCACAAGTGCCTGTGGGCTGAAGCCCACACAGCCATTTAAAACCCTTCGTAACCTTGACCTTTTTACTTGTCCTTCTTCACTTCTTCCAGTGCTCTATGCACTAGCTCCCAGCTACCCTGGACTGCCTCCCATGTGGATGCACACAGCTGCTGTCAACACTCAGACCTTTGCTGCCACAGTCCCTCCAGCCTGGAAAATTTATCCCTTGTCACTTCCCAGGGAACTTTGCTGCATCCTTCCGGGCCATCTCCCACGTTCCATTCTGGCACTCCAGAGCAACCCGCGTGCCCCTCTTCCCTAGTTCTTAGCTACCCACTGGCCTATCCGCTGGCCTCTCTCCCACCATACAGGAACGTCCTGAGGACAGGTTCCCGCCTTCCCATCCCTGCTACCACTGCGGACGCAACCAGCTTTGCTCTTAGCAAGTACTCGATAGAGCTCTATTGAATGGATTCGCTTGGCACCAGACGAATTTCCTTTTCCTCACACAGTGTGTGATTTCGACTTGAGTTCCCAGACTTTGCTGGTGTTCTGAAGAGTGTTAATTCTCACCAAGTGCTTTAATGAGCCCTGGTAGTCCTGTCCAGGGCCTGCCAGCCGGGGTTTACGGCCTCTCGTTTCTTGCTCTAATCTGGCTGTTTGTTCTCAGACTGTCTTTTTCCAAGGTCCCCCCACTGCTGAGGGGTCTTCCATTCTCCCAGATTAATCAGTTTAGCACAAAATATGTTTACCAGGCTATTAGAATAGTTTATGAGGTGAGAACAGAGTTGTTTTCAATTGATCGCTCAGAATGCATTGAACAACCACTGGGCTGGATGTTGCAGGACGATTTCAGAAAGGGGCTCACACACTAATCTTCCATGAGGGAATTGCACACATCCTAAGGGTATGGCACAATTTTTCAGAAACTACACACACCTGTGCAATAGCACCCAGATTAAGAATCAGAGCATGGCAGAACCCCAAAGCCCTCTGCAGGCTCCTAATCACTAAACCCGCCTCTAAGAGTGACCATGATATTGACTTCTAATGGGATAGAATCGTAGTCTCTGTTTTTTTACTTTAGATAAATCCATATGGCATGCCCTGTTTTGTTTCTTTCACTCAATACTATGCTTTTAAGATTCATCCGTATTTTTGTATGCAATTGTATCATCCATTCTCATTGCCTTGTAGTAGTATTCTGTCATGTGACTATACTACCCTTTATTTGTCTATTCTACCACTGATGAACATTTGAGTTTTTGTCCCCAGTTTTTGGCTGCTGTGAACATTCTTATAGTAAACACACATATGCATTTCTGCAAGACGTATTCCTAGGAGTGGAATTGCTGGGTCATAGATTAGTACATATTCAGATTTGGTATTTACTGCCAAAAAGTTTTCCAAAGTGGTTGTTACTCATTAACTTTTAAGATTTATTCCTTCTTTAATTAATTCATTTAATAATGACTTAACACCTGCTTTGTGTAAGCCATTGTGCTAATTGCTGGAGAAACTATAAAGATGGATAAGAACTAGTTATGACATTCACCTATTTTAAAACTGTCAGTGGATATTCATTGCCTGTAGGATAAAATCTAAATGCCTTAGCTTGGCACACAAAACACTCATCAGTGTAGAGTCAAGTTATTTCACCAGGCCAGAGGTCTGAAACTCAAAAGCGTTCTAGGACCAGTCAGGTAATGTGAATGGATGCAGAGAGTGGGTGGGGACTTTGGGGGAATGGAATGGAGCTCCCTTGTCCCATCCACCTGGGGCCGTAATGGTGGATTTCAGTTGGTTACGTGGGCCTACAATGCCACATCTGATGTTTCCAGGGAAGCTGAATATCTGGGTTTGATGTAAAATTCCTAAGTTTTAAAAGTTAAAAATTATTTTAAAAATAAAAATACTATGCTGGTCAAACAAAACACTAGTATAAGCAGGATGTGGGTACAGATTGCCAGTTTGCAAACTCTGCACCAAACGTTTTTCCTAGAACTTTCCGTCTATCCCTAGTGCCCCTGTGCTCAGGCCGTCGCGGAGCACAGGCTCCGGACGCGCAGGCCCAGAGGCCATGGCTCACGGGCCCAGCCGCTCCGCGGCACGTGGGATCCTCCCAGACCGGGGCGCGAACCCGGTTCCCCTGCATCGGCAGGCGGATGCGCAACCACTGCGCCACCAGGGAAGCCCGGCCCTTCTTTTTCATATCTCTGGGACTTACATGTCCCATTCCATTGCCCTGTGAGGTCCCTTCCCCTCTTCTTCACCTGGCAATTGTCTCCTGTTCCTTGAGGCCCAGTTCAAACGCCACTGTCTGCCTGAAGCCCTCCTCTTCTCTCATGTAAACTTCCAAACCACGCTCTATCCTAGTTTGGTCTCACTGTGACACAATGCTTGATCACTTCTCTATTTTCCTCACTTGGCCCTCTCAGCTGAGACCTGAGACCTTACTTATCTTTGTAACTCTAGCAACTGGCTCACAGGAGGATCCCATAATTGTTTACTGAGCGAACCAATTATCTCCCAAGCATACATTTCCTATTCCTCCAGCTCAGCCCCTGGCTTTGATTTGGGGATGCACCCCTCCAGGTCAGAGACAATCAGACCTCAGTGGTGGTTTGAAGGAGAGCAACTGATTTGACCCCCCTACCCCATGGAGTAAACTCCAGGGCTTCTGTGAGAGTGTCCAGTAAAGAGAATATACGGCTAGAGCACCTGGCTGTCATCTTGCTAACAGGTAAAGCTTGAGATTAGAGGCAACATGGAGAAGAGGAGTAGAATTATATGCACACCCCACTCATTCATAAATGCATATATATATGGATATATAGGGATATATGAATAAATGAATTCTACTTCTCAGCCTAATCCACCCACACCCCATCTCTTCCTTCCTCTCATTTATCCCCACTTCACCCAGCATAAGTTCCCACAACTGTATGCTTCATTATCTCTAGTCCTTTTCTGGGTACCTCTCATTTATCCATCATGATTGTGATTTCTCCTGTGAATGGGATTCTAACTCCTCTGCATATAAATACTTTCTTTTCATGTGAGAGAGAGAGAGAATAACATATACCAGGAAGTGTGCTATCATTGAACACTTTGAACAGTACAAAGTTTTCCTTCAAGGAGCTTACATTTTAGTGAGGGGAAGACAGATCAAAAACAAATAACCAAACTCCTTATTTATTTCTGCCCCCCTCCAACCCCTTTGTTTTCTGTGTCTGTGAGTCTATTTCTGTTTTGTAAATAAGTTCATTTGTATCATTTTTTTTAGATTCCACATATAAGTGATATATGTGATATTTATCTTTATCTGACTTACTTCACTTAGTATGATAGTCTCTAAGTCCACCCATGTTGCTGCAAATGGCATTATTTCATTCTTTTTTATGGCTGAGTAATATTCCATTGTATATATATACCACATTTTCTTTATACATTCATCTGTCGATGGACATTTAGGCTGCTTCCATTCTTGGCTATTGTAAATAGTGCTGCTATGAACATTGGGGTGTATGTATCTTTTTGAATTAGAGCTTGGGGTTAAAATATACACACTACTATATATAAAATAGACTGACAACAAGGACTTACTGTATAGCCCAGGGAACTGTACTCAATATCTTGTAATAGCTTCTAATGGAAAAGAATATGAAAAAGAATATATATGTATATATATATGTATAACTGAATCAGTTTGCTGTACACTTGAAACTAATACAACACTGTAAATTAACTATACTTCAATAAAAAAAAGAAAGAAAGAAACCCCAAATAACCAGACAAATAAAGTAATTGCCAGGTTGTAATGAGTACTAGGAGAGAAATAAAGAAAAAGCCATAGGAAGACCTTCTTTTGTATAAAGAGCTCAAGAAGACCTCTTTGAGGAAGTGGCATTTAAGCTGATATGCAAATCATGACAAGGGTCTAGCCACATGAAGAGCCAGCGTAAGGGGCATCAAGGCAGGGGCAACAGCATGTTCTAGGGCCCTGGAGTGGGGATGAGCTTGGTGTGTTCAAGGAAACCAGTGGCCAGTGGGACTGACTGGTGCAGGGTTATCAAGGGAGAGAGTCCTACGTAACGTGGATGGAGAGTTAGGCAAGCACTAGACCATGCAGAGCCTTACAGGTTGTGGTAAATAATTTGGATCTTTTTCCATGAAAAATTGGAACACATGGAAGGGTCTTGAGGAGAGAAGTGACATGATCTGATGTGTGTGTGTGTGTGTTTGTCTTTTTTTTTGGCTACTCTGTGCGGCATGTGGGATCTTAGTTCCCCAACCAGGGATCAAACCTGCACCCCCTGCAGTGAAAGATCGGAGTCTTAACCACTGGACCACCAAGGAAGTCCCTGATTGGTGCAGGTCACTCTGTCTGTTGTGTGGATAATAGACTGTAAGGGGCAGGTACCTGGAGGTTCCTTAAGGAGCTTCTGGGTGAAATATGGTGTTCCAGAGCAGATTTTAGGAAGGGAGATAAGTGTACACATTTGGAATCTCTTTGGAAGTAGAATAAACATAACTGACTTATGGATTAGGAATTGAGGAACAGAGCAGAAGCAAGGATGTCTCCTAGGTTCCAGCTTCAGCATCTTGGTAGATGGTGGTTCCATTTACTGAGATGGGGAAGAAGTGATGAGAGGGCAGGACAAGAGTCCTTGGCAGCAGGGGGACCATGAATTCAGCTTGAAGATTTGGTGTGGGCCTTGATAAGAAGAAATGATTGGGGCAAAGGAAAATATGAAGGTGCTTGAGTTCAGGACAGATGATATTGAGGTGACCAGCACATGTTGGTATTCAAAGATCATTGAGCCAGAGCCTCAAAATACTTCTGATTATTCATGGGATTTAGCCATGCATCCTTTGCTCAAACAAACAGGGCTTGATCTGTGGGAGGGAAAAGTATTTGGGGAGATCTGATCAGTAATTCTTTCCATGCAGTTAAACACAGCAGGCCAAGAGTGAGTGATGGTATGATTTAATAATGTACAACATGCCACTGAGATGCAGTCTGGATAACAGGAGTGATGAATAGCCACCTACTGCATCTGTGACTTGTTTTCAGTGATGGTGCGGAAGGAGGAGACAGAAATTCCTATTATGATACGACAACAAGGTCTAGACTTTTGTAATTGCTGCCATATCAGGCAAGATCCGTGGTGCACACAGCAAGATCCCCAACTTATTATACACACACGTCCCCCACAGCATCTGCAAGGTCAGAAAACCCAAGTAAGCCAGGTCTTAGTTGGATTTGGTAGATGACCGAGTATAGACCAATGGCATCAGGAAACTCAAACTATCGTCCCATCTCAGTCAGTAAGTGTCTTCCATGTGACTTTTGAGAAGTTAATACATCCTCTAAGTCTCATTTACTCACTCATCCTTTCAGAAAATATTTACTGAGTGCCAACTTCTTACTGGGAAATGTGAAGACAGCTTACAAGTCTAGTTGACTAGTCAGGGGCCAATATCCCCATCTGTTCAATGAGCTCTGTGGACTAAATGATCTTCCTAAGCCCTCTTTATTTATCAACTTCCTAAAGTTAAAAGTAGGCATTAAAAATTATAAACTATTCCTGAAGGTTTTTAATTAATTTTCTTAAAAGTATCTATTAAATTTTTTCTGATTATAAAAGTCATATTTTCTCCTTGTAAAACTTTAAACACGACTGGAAATGTATCATGTAGTAAACGAAATTCCCCATTACAAATCCCTCTAGTGACAAAGGGGAAAATTGAAGTTGTTACTGTATTTAAGCGGTTCTAACATCTATATTTTATTTACATCTTAACATTCCCCAAATCAGAATGGGTCCAATAATTGTTATTGGCAGACAGCAGTCATTATGTGGTTGTCAGTGTCTATGTATGCCATCAAAGCTTGTAGCAGAGGTGACAGCAGGCTGGAATCAAATCCTGAAGATAATAATGCAGCATTATTTTAGTAAATTCTGTATCAACAGTCCTCTTGATAGCAAAGAGGACAACACTGTGTGGAAAAACAGAGGCATTGATGGTTCAGAGATAAAAAGTGATTCAGTGACATTTGGACTCTAAATGTGAAGAAATTTTAGGAATACCTAACCTAGTTTATATTTTCATTTTTATGTATGTCCAAGATGATATTTGATTTTCACATCTAAATGTACAAAATCGAGCTTTTAATAATTATAAAACAAAAATCTAGGTTATAAGAAAACATCATGGCATTTATTTCCCAGATGCAAGGCTGGCTTAACAGAATAAAAGGAAACAAAATTCTGATCATTTCAATAGATGCAGAATAAGCATTTGAGAATTCAAAATCAATTTCTGATCAAAATTCTCAGTCAACTACAAATAGAAAAGATCTTTCTCAACAGAATAAAGGACATCTACCAAAATAACCCTTACAGCTAATACCATAGCTCATGGTGAAATACTGAAGGCATTTTCCCTAAGAAGGCAAGATCTGTCAACTTTCACCACTGCTATTTAATATAGCACTGGAGGTCCTATCTAGTGCGATGAGGCAAGTAAAATAAATAACAATCATAAGGATTGAAAAGAAAGAAGCAAAACTGTAGTTATTTGCAGATGACATAATTGTTTAGATAGAAAATCCCAAGGAATCTATAAAAACACTGCTGAAACTAATAAACGTACTTAGGAAGTTTGCAGGATACAAAGTTAATACACAAAAACCAAATGTATATTTATATACTAGCAGCAAACAATTAGAAAGGAAATTTTAAAAATGAATTCATTTAAAATAAAGTCAAAGCATAACATATTTAGGAATAAGTTTGATATGTAAGTCCTCTACTAGAAGATATTTTTGAGAGAAATTAATGGATATCCAAAGAAATGGTGAACTAAATTATGTTCAAAGATGAAAAGACTCAATACTGTTAAGGAGTCAATTATCCTCAAATAATCCTAAAGATTCAGTGTAATCCCAAACAAAATTCCAGCAGGCTTTTTAACTTTTCTGGTAGAAACTGTCAAGCTGATTATGAAATATATGTGGAAATGCAAAGACCTAAAATATCCAAAATTATCTTGAGAAAGCAGAACAAAACTGGAAGACTTCTACTTGATTTCAAGACTTAGTGTAAAGCTACAATAATAAAGACATGGTGGTATTGACATAATGATTGACAAATAATATGTGAAATGGAATAGAGAACCCATATTTATGCAATCATTTTATTTTCAATGAAGGCAACAAAGCAATCAAATGGGGAAATAAAGTTCTTTTCAACCAATTGTACTGGGAGAACTCTACACTCATATTAGTAACTACAATTCCTACCTCATGCCATGCACAAAAATTAATTCAAAAAGCAATTATACTCCAATAAAGATGTTTAAAAAAATTAATTCAAGATGTATCTTATACATAAATGCAAGAGCTAAAACCATAAAGCTTTTGTAGAAGTAGGCACAGATTTTATAAGCAGGTCACAGAAAGCAATTTTAATAAGAGAAAAAAGCTCTTTAGAACTGATCAAAATTAAAATTTCTGCTCATCCAAAGTTAAACTTAAGAAAACAAACAGACAAACCACAGATGAGAAGAAAATGTTGTCAAAACATATATCTGAAAAAGGACTGGTATTCAGGATCTATAAATAACTCCTATTACTCAATAATAAAAAAGACAAACCACCTAATTAAAAATAGACAAAAGATTTGAAAGGCACTTCACAAAAGAAGATATATGAATGGCTATAAATGCATGAAAAATGGACAACATCATTAGTCATCAGGGAAATGCAAATCAAAACCATAATAAGATACCTCTTCACATCTATCAGAATAACTAAAATTAAAAAGAATGACAACATCAAATTTTGGAAAGGTTGTGGAGCAACTTGAACCCTCATATATTGTTGGTGGGAATATAAAATGACATAATTATTTTTGAAACAGGCTGGCAAGTTTCTTATATAACTAAACATACTACCCTATGACCCAGTGATCTCACTTCTAAGTATTGTCCCATGATAAATATAAACATAAATCCACAAAACATGGGTGTTCATGGCAGCTTTCTTCATAATAGTTACAAATGGAAAGAGCCCAGTTGTCCACCAGCAGGAGAATGGATAAACAAACTGGTATATTCATTCAATGCTATATTATTCAGCAATAAAAAGGAATGGATTACCAAACACATGCAACAACATGGATGGATCTCAAAAATACTATTCTACGTGCAATAAGCCTTACATAAAAGTGTGGGTACTATATCATTATTCATGTGACATTATAGAGCAGACAAAACTAAGCTACAGTGGGGGAAAAATCAGAACAGTGGTTGCCTTTTGGGGAGTGGGGATAAGATTTCCTGGGAGGAGGCAAGAGGGTACTTTCTGGTGGTGATGGCAGTATCTTGATAGCGGTTTGGGTCCCACAGGTATACACACTGGTTAAAACTCATGGGATGCACTTAAGATCTGTGCACGCCATTTATGTGTAAATTTTACATCAAAACAAAGAAACTGCAAACAAATACTGCACTCTAATGAAATCCATGCTGAACTATTAAGGGGGAAATATATGATGTCTTCAATTTACTCTGAAGTACCAAATAAGATGGATTAATGGGTAGATAGATAAGTCATAAAGCAAGCTTAGTAAAATGTTAATGATAGACTCTAGATACCTTGGTTCACTGTAAAATTCCTTTAACTTTACTGTATCTTTGAATATTTTCATAATAAAATGTTGGCAATGAAAGAATGCTAAAACATTTTTTGAAAAAGAAAAAATTCCAGAACTGTCATTGACTTTCCAGGTGACCTTGACGTCTCTGAGTCCCCCAGGAGTGTGGAAAGGATATGTAACCTTCAGCAAGTGAATGAGCGCTTTGCAGACCATCAAGGGTTTTGCCCATTTTGGTCACTGAACTCTGCAGAACAGGCTGCAGGCATCCTGTATCAATGTCTACCCCACCCCCACCCTGTATCTCATTCCTCCCTCCGTCTCTAGAACAGCTTTGATAACCACATAAAATAACCGAACAGCAGACACAGACGGCACTTTACAGAACATGGCTTAAAAACTCCCCGATTACATATTTACTCTAAAGCTGTCAGAAAGTAGATGGCTGCGGGTCTGTAATGAGGGCTGTTTGAAAGTCAAGTGGTCAGCACATTTGTCCGGCAGGCACGTGGGGAGTTCCAACCTCAGAATTACCAAGCGGAGTAATGCACGCACCAGGCGAATTTCCTTCCGCCTGCTGTATACCCACTCCCAGCACACCACCCTGGGCTGGCCGCCTGCTGTATACCCACTCCCAGCACACCACCCTGGGCTGGCCTGCGCACATGGAGTCTCTGCAACCTCCTTGAAGCCCACATATCCTGGACCACAGGGATTCTTGGATTGAACCCACTAAAGATGAGTGGGTACATAGGTAAACAAATGCAAGAAAAAGCAGATCCTGCAGTTCTGAGGGGCTGCTCCAGTGTGCTTTCATTAAAGGGAAGTGGCACTAGCCATAAGGCAACGAGAGCCAAAGTTGTCTTCTCCTAGAATCAGGGCTGGTGGGACAGCTCTGAGAGGGAGGTAGGAGCCATGGTTTATACCTTTCTCCCTGGGTGATTTGGGGCAAGTCCCTTCCCCTCTCTGGACCTGGACCCCCTTTCTGCAAAATGAGGGTATTTAGATTCATTTGATGGTTTCCCAACTTGGGACTCTTAAGACTTTGTGATGTATTTGCTGTATTCCTTCAAACCTAAGAGACATCATGCATTTGGGCAGCACAGGTGAATAAAGCAGTGAAAGTCACTGCTTGTGTCTGGAATGGTGTCCACTCAGTGTGGTAGCAGTGGCGGTCACCAGCAGATCCAAAGTTCTCATCAGCACTTATAAATGTCTTTTTCTCAAAGAATTTAAAAATGTATTTCTTTCACTTAAAAAATACTACTAATGCCTTACAAAAATAGGACACAGTACTGAACACGGGCAATGTGTCAGAGTCGTTGCTAAGCTCTCTGAATGTATTATTTCATTTAATTGAACAACCTTCATTCATAGGCATCATCCCCATATCACAGATGAGCAAACCAAGGTTTGGAGGAGTTGATACCTTGCCCAAAGGCCTCCAAGTGATAAGGAACTGAGCTATGATTCCTGTCCGGGGTTGTATTCTTTCTTCTCTGCTGTATGACCTCCAACTCCACAAAATCAGTGCCACCACCCTAACACAGCTACTGTTGGTATCTTGATAAATATGTATCACACATTTTTAGTTAAAGAGATACATACTGTGTACATCTTTCATAAATTAAAATGTGAAACTGAGTTGTTAATAAATGCTGCTTGGTAAAAATGTCGGGTTAACAGGTAAAGAATAACAGAAGGTGTGCTTTATTCTCCTGATCAGAGAAAGTGCTGGATGAAGCAGCTGAAGCCCATAACCTTTGCTGGCCAGACCAGCTACCGTTCAGATCTGCGTGTGCAGGCCGGCAAGGTCCGCTTTCAAACAATAGGTGACCTTAAGGCTTCTCCAAGGACCACTGTTTTATACCTAGATTATGTTCAGTGGCTCTTTAAATTGCCAGACTGCTTCTCTCCACGTTGCACCAAGTCAAAAACAAAACACCACTTCCCTCTGTGCGTCCTTAAATGCCAAGGTGAGCTCTGTGCAGGTTTTTGCGGCAATTATAAACCCTCCACCTTAGGCTGACAACAGTGGCAGAGCTTCAGTGCGGCTACACAAACACGGGCGCCATAATAAACACGTCTTATTTGATATTATATTGTATCAGAAACATTAAATACACATTAAAGGGGTGTTCTAAGGCTCTTTGCAGTAAGTGGCAGATGTTATGAATAATAACCCGCAAAATCCTTCTGAATTCTAAAAAGGTGTGTTCCATAAAGCTTTCATATAAATCTTTAATAGAGATGAAACACATTGAGCAGAGATTAGAGGAAATCTCTAATCGTATTAAGCTATTAGAGATCACTGAAGCAGGATTGGTAGCCTCAAAAATAAAATAAAATAGAGCAAGGAAATGAACATATCATGGATGTGAAGGATTTCCTAGTTAAACCTTTTGACGGCTCTTTCATGGAGGGAGTCCCGCAAGTCCGTGTTGCACAAACAAACACGCGCGCGGTGTAAAACACAAACTGCCGCAATTCACTGAAATTTATGTAAATGAATACGCATTCCTTTATATGAAAAATCGGCAACATCTGCGCTCCATTTAAACAACCTGATTTAATGGAGTCGCTGAGAGATAAAGAGCAGGGCGGGGGCGGGGCGGATGACCTCATCCACCCTCCCTTTAGAGTACCTCAAAAAACAAATAAAATAAAATATAGGTTACAGGCAAACTAAACAGAGTTGAAAATATTGTCCGAGAGGACTTCAGCTTCCCAGGAAGCAGAGGTGTTTAAGGAGACAGACAAGAGCCAGCTGCAATAAACTCTGGCTCAATAAAGCTTAATTAACCCGTTGGGGTCTTTGCAAGCAAGCTTGTCAGCAGAGAGAGACATGGGGTCCCAGTGCCTCTGCCACCAAGGGGTTAATCTGGCCTTGCTGATGCGGCGATGCCAGACTTAAGGGCAGAAGTGACCCTGTGCACATGCACACACGCGTGCACACACACGTACTCACACACCCACCCACCAAACTGGCCATGCATGGCTCTCATCTAACATTGGGAGGGTTCACTAACCTTGAGCCCAGAGTCTCAGAGTCACGGCATTTGCAGACCAGAAGGCCCTTCTGAATAATTTCATCCAAGCCCCTATAAGCTGCAAGGGGTCTCCCAGCCTCCTCTTGAATACTTTCAGTGCCAGGGAGCTCACGTTTTCTCACGGTAACTGGCCCTACCTGGGGTCGATCGGTGTGATCCTTACACCTGTGTCCTCATGAGCACCCACCAACAGATCTGTTTGTACCGCAACTTCCTGTGCTTTCTTTTTCTGGGGGGATCGAGGATGAACCAAACCAAATCCACAAGAAATGCCAAATGCTTATTTTTTGCCTACTGGATGTCTGGCTGGTTGTTTCGATTCAAACTCCTGCTCCTATATGAGGGATTGACTGGAAGTTAAGAAGTTTTCAGTATCATGAGAAAGAGAAAATATGCCCACATGTAATGTTAGGTAGAAAGTGCTGACTGCTCCAGGAGCTAAGGGCTGGGAGAAGCCGAAAGAAGAGAGTGTTTCCTGATGGTTAATCAGGGGAGTCTTCATTGGAGAGGTGGCATCTGATTTTAGGCCAGGGTCTCCCAAGGGGTGGTCTCTGAAACTCACATGAGATCGTTGCTGGGTGTGCTGGTGCCTGGCTTCCTGCTCGCTACAGTTCTTTATCAGTTCCTCTCATTATGGCAAGGAGAAAGTGCTAGTATGTCTTAACATACATACTAGACTGCAGGCTCAGAGCCTTTGGCAGGAAGCTTCTGGCTAAAGTTTAGCAAGTACTTCTGTTTTTCTTCTACTGATTTTTAAAGCAAGTGGTATTAGTTTGGGCATCGGAGCAGGTGATGGTGAAAGGGTCCCCTTCTACTCACCTGACTACCTCAAAGTGCTGCTGCCTTTGGAGGTGGCTGCCGGGAGAGTCAAACTTCTGCCTCCCCATGGAGTGTGTGGGAACCTGCAGCTCCAGGAGCCCAGCAGATCAAAGGTTTACAGCCAAGCTGCCGGAGGGTGCCCAGCCCACGGCAATAAAAGCGAGCTAATGTTATCCTGCAGCGGGCAGGTTCTCCTGAGCACAGCAGATCTGCGGGCCACAGCTCACCTGGGCAGCTCGGGAGGAGCGGGGGTGGGGGACTGCGTCACCCCTGCCCATCTCATTGCACCAGAGAAGTGGCTGCTGCTCTGGTGGGGTTTGCTTCTTGGCCAGGCCAACCAAAGGAAGGGCCACTGGTTACTCAGCCTTATTTCTGTCCCTGCCACTGACTCACTCTGTGGTTTTGGGCCAGCCCCTTGCCTTGTCTGTGCCCAGTTAGTGTCTGCAGGAGGCAGATTATTAAGGCAGTAATTAGCTTGGACACAGGGATCCGTTCATTCCAGAAAGAGCCCATGCAGCTCAGAGATGGTGAACTCCAGGCCAGAAAGAAGCACTTCCAGACTGATTCTACAGCAACACCTGTGGCCAAGCCTCTTTCTCTGTGGCTACCCGATCCCTCAGCATATTGAGCTACAGCTTGACTGTTTTAGAGCCTGGGGGAACTTCCTTCCTTTTGCTCTGCTTCTCAGCTTTTCAGCACAGATGTCTAAACCTATCTTTCTTCTTCTGCCTCATGCTTGGCCCACTAAGTCTCCTTAAATTTCCCCTGTTTTTCAGGGAGATAGGACAGAGCTTTTACCTATCAGGATTCTCCTCAGCCCAAGGACCACAACATTAAAGGCTCCAGCTCTCACCAAGAGACTGGGATGTAGGAGGAGACCCACAAGTACATGTCTTACCATGGACCTTTATCTGGCCCAACAAATAGATGTGCTCCCAGACTCCTGTTCCATCTTAGATAATTGTACCTGAGGCTTCTCATAGCCAGTATTTTCTGGGAATTCTGCAGATCCAGCTTTATAGTAAGGAAAATTGGTTTTTGCAAATAACTCAGTTTTGATCAAGCACAAAGACCCCCCCCAAGCAAACAGAGTAGTTCTGTCCCTCCCATAAGGTAACATTGTCTCACTGGCAATTCTTATAATATGGGGGAGAATATAGGTTATCTGAGAACATTCTAATCCTTCTACCTTCTCACCCCTTTACAAGCCATCTCTCAGGATAAAAAGTTGCTTACTCTTTATGAATACGTTTCCTTTCCAAATAACCATCTCTAACTAGATGGGTGATCTTGGACAAGTTACTTGTCCCATCTGAGCCTCATCTGTAAAGTGAGTTGATTTAATTAGCACAGCCCATAGAATATATGTTAAAGTGACCTTAGAGGTGTTGTATTATCCTTCAGCGTATCGTTGACTTTCCCCATGGCTCTGAAACAGGAGTCACCATACATTCCCAGGAAAGTAAATAAGTTCTTGCTTGTTTCCAGGGAGGGTCTGAGTCTCTCTGGAAGGGTTAGGTAACCTTCCCATCCCATTCACCCAGCCAAAAAGGAGCTTCTGAGTCAAAAGGAGCTTCTGAGTCAGGCTAGGGGAGTTTGCAGATAATTTCCAGGACATCATTCTGGAGAATCAGGGCATCCCCAGAGCTTCCTTTAACTGACCCATCATGGATGAAGTGCATGGACAAAAGAGAACAGAGTGATGGTATCCTACCCAGAGCATGACTCTTCTCTGACCCTTGAGAAGCATCCTGAATGATCCACACTTGCCCAGCTGAAATACCATGACTGTGCACCTTGCAGTGCCCAGAAAAACACAGTGGTCTTGATGGAGGAAGTGGGGTAAGCAGAATGGTGTGGAAGGAACAGCAAGGGCATCAGTTGGTGAGGAGGACATCTTGGCTCTAATGCTTTCATGCTATTTGGCATGGGTCAGTGATTAGCTTTCCTGGCTTTCACACTCCTGATCTGTAAAATGGCAGAGTTAATAATGCCTGCCTCAGTGCTTTCTCTTGAGGATCAGTTGAGATAATAATGCAACTGCTTAGTAAATTGTTAGGTGATAGCACATGTAATGGCTTTTGTTCTTTGTAAGAGTGGGTGGGACTGTGCCAGCTCGGGTCCCTCCAGCCCCAGAGCCTCCTGAATGGACCATTCTCAGTCTGTAACATTCCAACACATGGAAAACAATGTGAGCAGGAAAGCTAATAACCAGATCAAAAACGGCAGGCTGGAGGAGGGAGGCTGGCCTGGGAAATGTGCTACGAGCTGATCAGAAAGGAGAAAAGAAATAAAGTCATTAGCTTATTTAAGGGGCAGGAGGGAATGATGAAACACATCTCCAGCAAAACCAAATTAAGCATTTAGAAGATATTAAAAATGCATTTGAACTCCACTGGTGCTGCAGTTCTAATAACATTTTCTAGGGCTGTAGTTAGCTATCAAGTCAGTCTGAGATCAAGAAAAGGTACCATTTCTCACTGTCTCAAGTCCCTGCCACTTCCAAACCTTCTCTGAGCTAAACCTTCTGACTTCTTGTGCCCTACTGTAGTCTTCTAGTCACGGTCTCTCCCAAGATCCCCTTGGGTCAGCATATCACTGGGCAAAAAATTTCAACTTTTGGCTAATCTGGCTGGTATTTCGGTATTCCCTGGATCTTGATTTCTTTAAAATTTTGTGTTCCCATTTTAAGAGAATCTAAAAGATTTAACATGATTATATTCTGGATCATTAGGATAATTTCTTTCTGCGATTCAGTGCCCATGTTTGAATTTACATTTATCGTCATATTAGTATGAAGAAATAGTATTAATACTACCAGTAGTTAAATGAACAGTAGTGACAGATACCCAGCATTTAATGAATATTTACTATGTTCTAGGCACTATTCAAAGCATACAATGTACCTTAACTCATTTAATATTCACTTTCAGTGAATTTTAAAAATACTATTATTACTATTATGGATGGGAAAATTGAGGCATTAGTATTTCCATTATTATCATCTTATTATATACATAAGAAAACAGTGTATGAAATTATCATAGGCTAATTGGAATGGAATTGAAGTATCCTTAATATATATCATGCATCTGATTTTGTGGTAATTTATTTTTATTTTTTTTAACATCTTTATTGGAGTATAATTGCTTTACAATGGTGTGTTAGTTTCTGCTGTATAACAAAATGAATCAGCTATATGTATACATATATCCCCATATCCCCTCCCTCTTGGGTCTCCCTCCCATCCTCCCTATCCCACCCCTCTAGGTGGTCACAAAACATGGAGGTGATCTCCCTGTGCCATGCAGCTGCTTCCCACTAGCTATCTATTTTACATTTGGTAGTGTATATATGTCAATGCCACTCTCTCACTTCGTCCCAGCCTATCCTTCCCCCTCCCTGTGTCCTGAAGTCCATTCTCTACATCTGTTTTTCTCTTTCTGACTTACTTCACTCTGTATGACAGACTCTAGGATTTCTGGGTCATATGGTAGTCCTATTTTTATTTTTTAAAGGAACCTCCATACTGTTCTCCATAGTGGCTGTATCAATTTACATTCCCACTAACAGGGCAAGAGGGTTCCATTTTCTCCACACCCTCTCCATCATTTATTGTTTGTAGATTTTTGGATGATGACCATTCTGACCAGTGTGAGGTGATACCTCATTGTAGTTATGATTTGTATTTCTCTAATGATTAATGATGTTGAGCATCCTTTCATGTGTTTGTTGGCAATCTGTATATCTTCTTTGGAGAAATTTCTATATAGGACTTCTGCCCATTTTTGGGTTGGGTTGTTTGTTTTTTTGATATTGAGCTGCATGTGCTGCTTGTATATTTTGGAGATTAATTCTGTCTGTTGCTTCGTCTGAAAATATTTTCTTCCATTCTGAGGGTGTCTTTTCATCTTGTTTATGGTTTCCTTTGCTGTGCAAAATCTTTTAAGTTTCATTAGGTCCCATTTGTTTATTTTTGCTTTTATTTCCATTTC
>NC_041230.1:21809007-21809708 GCF_002837175.3 Physeter macrocephalus | reverse complement strand
TTTATTTTTGTTTTTATTTCCATTTTTCTAGGAGGTGGGTCAAAAAGGATCTTGCTATGATTTATGTCATAGAGTGTTCTGCCTGTGTTTTCCTCTAAGAGTTTTATAATGTCTGGATTTACATTTAGGTCTTTAATCCATTTTGAGTTTATTTTTGTGTATGGTGTTAGGGAGTGTTCTAATTTCATTCTTTTACATGTAGCTCTCCAGTTTTCTCAGCACCACTTATTGAAGATGCTGTCTTTTTTCCATTGTATATTCTTGCCTCCTTTATCAAAGATAAGGTGACCTTATGTGTATGGGTTTATCTCTGAGCTTTCTATCCTGTTCCACTGACCTATATTTCTATTTTTGTGCCAGTACCATACTGTCTTGATTACTGTAGCTTTGAAGTATAGTCTGAAGTCAGGGAGCCTGATTCCTCCAGCTCTGTTTTTCTTTCTCAAGATTGCTTTGGCTATTCCAGGTCTTTTGTGTTTCCATACAAGTTGGGAAATTTTTTATTCTAGTTCTGTGAAAAATGCCAATGGTAGTTTGATAGGGATTGCATTGAATCTGTAGATTGCTTTGGGTAGTAGAGTCATTTTCACAATGTTGATTCTTCCAGTCCAAGAACATGGTATATCTGTCCATCTGTTTGTATCAACTTTAATTTCTTTCATCAGTGTCTTATAGTTTTCTGCATACGGGTCTTTTGTCTC
>NC_041230.1:21806470-21808110 GCF_002837175.3 Physeter macrocephalus | reverse complement strand
CTTCCAATCCAAGAACATGGTATATCTCTCCATCTGTTTGTATCATCTTTAATTTCTTTCATCAGTGTCTTATAGTTTTCTGCATACAGGTCTTTTGTCTCCTTAGGTAGGTTTATTCCTAGGTATTTTATTCTTTTTGTTGCAATGGTAAATGGGAGTGTTTCCTTAATTTCTCTTTCAGATTTTTCATCATAAGTGTATAGGAATGCAAGAGATTTCTGTGCATTAATTTTGTATCTTGCTATTTTACCAAATTCATTGATTAGCTCTGTAGTTTTCTGGTAGCATCTTTAGGATTCTCTATGTATAGGATCATGTCATCTGCAAACAGTGACAGTTTTACTTCTTTTTTTCTGATTTGGATTCCTTTTATTTCTTTTTCTTCTGTGATTGCTGTGGCTAAAACTTCCAAAACTAAGTTGAATAATAGCAGTGAGAGTGGGTAACCTTATCTTGTTCCTGATCTTAGAGGAAATGGTTTCAGTGTTTCACCATGGAGAATGATGTTGGCTGTGGGTTTGTCATATATTGCCTTTATTATGTTGAGGTAAGTAAGTTCCCTCTATGCCTACTTTCTGTAGAGTTTTTATCATAAATGGGTGCGGAATTTTGTCAAAAGCTTTTTCTGCATCTATTGAGATTGTCATATGGTTTTTATCCTTCAGTTTGTTAACATGGTGTATCACATTAATTGATTTGCGTATATTGAAGTATCCTTGCATCCCTGGGAGAAAACCCAGTTGATCATGGTGTATGATCGTTTTAATGTGCTGTTGGATTCTCTTTGATAGTATTTTGTATCTGTGTTCATCAGTGATATTGACCTGTAGTTTTCCTTTTTTGTGACATTTTTATCTGGGTTTGGTATCAGGGTGATGGTGGCCTCATAAAATGAGTTTGGGAGTGTTCCTCCCTCTGCTATATTTTGAAAGAGTTTGAGAAGGATAGGTGCTAGCTCTTCTCTAAATGTTTGATAGAATTCGCCTGTGAAGCCATCTGGTCCTGGGCTTTTGTTTGTTGGAAGATTTTTAATCACAGTTTCAATTTCAGTGCTTGTGATTGGCCTGTTCATATTTTCTATTTCTTCCTGGTTCAGTCTCGGCAGATTTGAGTCTTCTCCCTTTTTTTCTTGATGAGTCTGGCTAATGGTTTATCAATTTTGTTTATCTTCTCAAAGAACCAGCTTTTAGTTTTAGTGACCTTTGCTGTTGTTTCCTTCATTTCTTCTGCATTTATTTCTGATCTGATCTTTATGATTACTTTCCTTCTGCTAACGTTGGGGTTTTCTTTTCTTCTTTCTCTAATTGCTTTCGGTGTAAGGTTAAGTTGTTTATTTGAGATTTTTCTTGTTTCTTGAGGTAGGATTGTATTGCTATAAACTCCCCCTTAGAACTGCTTTTGCTGCATCCGATAGGTTTTGGAGTGTCATGTTTTCATTGTCATTTGTTTCTAGGTATTTTTTGCTTTCCTCTTTGATTTCTTCAGTGATCTCTTGGTTATTTAGTAGCGTATTATTTAGCCTCCATGTGTTTTTATTTTTTATCGTTTTTTTTCCCTGTAATTGATATCTAGTCTCATAGTGTTGTGGTTGGAAAAGATGCTTGATATGATTTCAATTTTCTTAAATTTACCAAAGCTTG
>NC_041230.1:21804679-21806193 GCF_002837175.3 Physeter macrocephalus | reverse complement strand
TCCTATGTTGGGTGCATAAATATTTACAATTGTTATATCTTCTTCTTGGATTGATCCCTTGATCATTAGGTAGTGTCCTTCTTTGTCTCTTGTAATAGTCTTTATTTTAAAGTCTATTTTGTCTGATATGAGAATTGCTACTCCAACTTTCTTTTGATTTCCATTTGCATGGAATATCTTTTTTCATCCCCTTACTTTCAGTCTGTATGTGTCCCTAGGTCTAAAGTGGGTCTCTTGTAGACAGCATATATATGGGTATTGTTTCTGTATCCATTCAGCCAGTCTATGTCTTTTGGTTGGAGCATTTAATCCATTTAGCAGTTATCGATATGTATGTTCCTATTCCGATTTTCTTAATTGTTTTGGGTTTGTTGTTGTAGGTTTTTTCCTTCTCTTGTGTTTCCTGCCCAGAGAAGTTCCTTTAGCATTTGTTGTAAAGCTGGTTTGGTGGTCCTGCATTCTCTTAACTTTTGCTTGTCTGTAAAGGTTTTAATTTCTCCATCGAATCTGAATGAGATCCTTGCTTGGTAGAGTAATCTTGGTTGTAGGTTTTTCCCTTTCATCACTTGAAATATGTTCTGCTACTCCCTTCTGGCTTGCAGAGTTTCTGCTGAAAGATCAGCTTTTAACCTTATGGGGATTCCCTTGTATGTTATTTGTTGCTTTTCCCTTGCTTCTTTTAATATTTTTTCTTTGCATTTAAATTTTGATAGTTCGATTAATATGTGTCTTGGCATGTTTCTCCTTGGATTTATCCTGTATGGGACTCTCTGTGCTTCCTGGACTTGATTGACTGTTTTCTTTCCCATGTTAGGGAAGTTTTCAACTATAATCTCTTCAAATATTTTCTCAGACCCTTTCTTTTTCTCTTCTTCTTCTGGGACCCCTATAATTAATATTATGTAGTAATTTAGGTAGAGAAAAATGGTGGGAGCAGATGGTAAAATGGACATGACAAGCTCAAAAAACTCTGGTGCCACAAAAAACAGCCCCGTATTTGTATAATCCATCATCAAAACCATCTGTAAGTCCTGTTATCTGTATTCCCAAAATATATCCTGGTCATCCACATCTGTTCCTACCCATGTAATCACCGCAGTCGATGTAGCAGTTCAGAGGGAGACGGATCCTTGTGGGATCCATGGTGTGAGGGTTTTGGAAGATCTTCATGGGATTTGACTTTGGCCTTGAAGTCTGGACTGGATTTGGAAGCATTCTTAGGGGGAATTCAAGGCACAGAAGTCACATGAGCAGGGAGTGGGAAATGAGGGCAACAGGTTTAGGGAAACAGGAGGGTTATGAGGTCTCAAAATCCTTCTCGGGGCCTCCCTGGTGGCGCAGTGGTTGCGCGTCCGCCTGCCGATGCAGGGGAACCGGGTTCGCGCCCCGTTCTGGGAGGATCCCACGTGCCGCGGAGCGACTGGGCCCGTGAGCCATGGCCGCTGGGCCTGCGCGTCCGGATCCTGTGCTCCGCGATGGGAGAGGCCGCGGCAGTGAGAGGCCCACGTACCACA
>NC_041230.1:21781600-21804417 GCF_002837175.3 Physeter macrocephalus | reverse complement strand
TCCGGTGCTCGGCGAGGGGAGAGGCCGCGGCAGTGAGAGGCCCACGTACCACAAAAAAAAAAAAAAAAAAAAAAAAAAAAAAAATCCTTCTCAAGCTGGATGAAGAACCCCCAAATATTTATTATCTCAAGAGGCAGAGAGTTAGGCTTTAAGCACAAATGGATGCTGAAACTCAGGTGCTGTCATGAGTCTGGCTCTTCCTCTCTCCACCCCAAAGCTCTGCCCTCTTCAGTGTCAGCTTCACTCTCACAGAGGCACTTTCTACAAGGTGGCCCCTGGAAACACCAGGCTTATGCCCTCCTAGTTGAGCAACCAGAGGGTGAGTGTTTCTCTTTGCCAATAGCTCCCACAGAGCCCCTAGAATCTTAGCTGAGTTAGTTGACTCAAGTCTCATCTCCATTCCCAAGTTGATCCCTGGGATCAGGGGGATGAAATTTTCTTATTGATCAGGACTAAGTCATGGATTCCCTTTGAAGGTGGGGGGTGAGACCCCACATGAACCAATGGGCCAGGCATGAAAAAAGGTTGTTCCTACAAAGGAAAATTGAGTTATTGTCACCAGAAAAGGGAAGATGGATGCTAGGGAGGCAAAAGCAATATATTTCTACCATGGAAGCCAGTCACAATGCAGTAGATGGTTTGACATTTTTTTGAAACTCTTGGGCAGCCAGGAAAGTATATGTGGTTATGTTCTGAAGACCAAGGGAAATGCCGAACATAACCCCAGGGTGGAGAAGAATTTATGATAAAAACACCCCCTGGCAGAGCAGGGGCTGTGTGTCCCAGACTCAGCAAATGAAGCCCAGCTTAACTGCTTGCAGTCTTGGATGAACTTCTAACTCTTTAGCCCTAGGAGAGGAAAAATTGCATAGACAACCTGCTTTCTCCCCTTGGCATGCTGAGCCTTGGAGAAAGTTATTTAACCTCTCTCAGCAGTGGTTCCCCAGCTATAAAAATAGGATGACAATCTTTACCCATTCAGGACTGCAGGCAGAGCTAGAGAGAGAGCAGGATCTATAACAAAGGCTTTCCATGTTGTGGGCTGGACAGCAGTATAGAAATGTGGCATTAGGACTTTGGAGTTTTCACAGGTTTAGTGATCTGAAGGGTTTAGAGAAACATTTTCCCCAACTCTCAAAACACTTGGTAATATTCCTCCTACTTTTGGTGTTAATGAGAAAATAAAATTTTCTAAAAGCGTGCTTTATCTGTTGGCATTTGTGCCTCCTGTGAATCCCAAACCATGATGGCAATGGCAAAATCTGAGGACTACCTGAAGTTGGTATCAGTATCCTAGAACACAAGGGTTAAGTGCACTAGTTCTGGAGAAAGACTTTCCTCTGCCAGGAGTGGGTGATGGAGAGGTGAACATATGTCTGTTATTGATGAGTTCAGAATCTAATAAGGGAAGGAGGAGGGGAGAGAGAGAGACAGAGAGAGACAGAGAGAGAGACAGAGAGAGAGAGAGAGAGAGAGAGAGAGAGAGAGAGAGAGAATGAATAGTTACAAAAAATTACTCTCTAGAATAGGAGTTGGCAAACTAAGACCCACAGACCCAATCTGGCCCACTGCTTGCCTGTTTTTATATGGCCCATGAACCACTTTTAAATGACTGAAAAAAATCAAAAGAAGAATAATATTTTGTGACAGGTGAACATTGTATGAAATTCAAATTTCAATGCCCATAAATAAAGTTTTATTGGCACATGGCCCTACTCACTCGTTTACATAATATCTGTAGCTGATGTTGTAGTTCAACAGCAGAAATGAATAGCTAGGACAGAGAATGCATGACTCACAAAGCCTGAAATATTTTACAGAAAGAGTTTACTGACTTCTATTCTAGAGAAACAGATTTTATTTCAATGAAAGAATTATATGAAGAAGAAGGGGAGAAGAAGCTTTCAAGCAATATGCATATGATCTGGGTCTTGAAGATGGGTAGGATTTTAATAAGAAGAGATAAAGTGAGGGGTCATTAACCCAGAAGCTTGTATCCCCATTTTATAAATGAAGACCAAGAGGCTGAGGGTTGGAGCTGGAACTTCAAGTCAAGTCTGACTTCTTTCATAGCTCAGCTCTTTCTGACTTCCCCCTTCCAGCATTTATAAAGCTTAAAATGACTGGGTACAAACTCTAAAGAGGCCTGAATGCCTTCCTAAGGAATCCAACCCAATTCTGCACCTAGTGGGCTGTCATCTAAAGCTTGTGAGTTGGAAAGTCATATGAGCCAAACCATGATTATAGAATAATTGTCAGCAGTTGCATAAAGAGTAAGTTAGAAAGAGGAGGGAAATGATATTGAATAGAAGAGTTAGGAGACCAAGCCTGGAGTCTGGATTAGGGCTAATGAGAATTTCATCAAGGATAGAGGGAGTGGGCTCAGGGAGAGACATTGAGGAAAGATAGAAGTAACAAGTCTATCAATAGATACAGGAGGTGGAAGAAAGATGGCTTCTTGGATTTGAGTCTAGAATGATGGAAGCATTGGAGAAGGACAAGCCTGGCTGTGGAAGATGATGTGTTCCACTCAGCCTATGCTGTTTGGAGTAATGGCAGGATATCCAGTAGAGTGGTCTAGCTAACTGTGCCCAGCTCAAAACTAGGCTGCTTTGACCTGGATAGCAGTGGGGTAGAGAGGCAGAAAGAGATCTCAGAAAGGAGGAAGGGGAAAAGTATGTATTTGTGAAAAGAAGAAGGGGCAGGAGCTAGGACCAGGTGTAATGTAGGATCCAGAGCAAGAGTGGCAAACTTATAAAACAGGGCAGTTGCTAATGGGTAAGGTGGGCCAGAGAGGGCAGTGGTGAAGCTAAGAGCTCATGCCCCATCTAAAGGAGGCAACAGTTTCTTAGTCTGAGGGGATATACATGCAGCACTGCCAGATATGACTTTTCAGAGTGGAAGATTGGATATTTTCTTGTAATCTTTTGATTTTTAAATGTTGGCAAGAAATTCAGTTAAAATAAAAACACTAAACAAGTGAATCAAACATTTATAAAGGGATGGATCCAGTCTACAGGCCACTAGTTTGCAGTCTCTTACCTAAGAAGGTCCATACAATTTGAAGACTTTTTGGGGTCCTCTCTCCAATCCCTCCTGAATCACTCTCTTGAAGCCCTTCCATCCTCTCCTCTGGGGACTTTCTAGTGTGTCTCCAACACAGCAGTGTTTGTGACAGTGACAGCCTGTGGCTGAGAAGACAGTTTTCTTGGGTGTTCTATATTCAAATCATAATAATCAGAGGAGAGAAGAAACAAATTCAACAACCACAAAGACCAACCCACAGAAGATAATTAAAGAATAACTTTGTCTGTGACAATGATAAAATAAAAGGAAAAAATCTCTTGGGGACCCTGGCTATTCTCCTGGCCATCAGGAAGAACCAGACAATAACCAGAGGCAGAGATGTCTGGCTGTGCTGGGAGGGAAGATTGCAGTGAACAATCCTGAAATGTCCTTGAAGGACAGCACCAGGGTCACCATCTGACTATTGTTGAGTGGTGAGCTGGGTTTGGAGATGCGTGAATGTGAACTTTCTCCTAGAAGTCTGCCTTACTCTGTCCCCAGGGCCCTGCATCTGGGAGGAAGAGGTCTCCTCATGGAATGCATTGGGCAGGTGCTCCTTCTACCTTGAGCTTCCCTGGGTGACCTTGGAAAGGCCACTTCATTATAAGGAACTCATCAAACACTTTTTTTCTCCAGAAGAATGGAGTTACATGAATTCAGCAAAACTTCAGGGAGTGCCTACCCTATTCCTAGTCTTGTGCTAAGTACTGCTGAACACATGAGATGAGGAGAAGCTGCAGCCCTCCTTTCTCCTTAAAGGGCAGAAGAGATATGTGGGCAGAGACATACATATTCCAGTCTGTGCCCAGGGGCTTGAAGAGGTGAGACAAGCCTGGCTGGGGAGTTGAGAAGGGTTTCCCATTGGAGGGTGTTAAAAACAATGACACATCCCAGGCTTCTTAAAATAACATTGCTGTTTATATTGTTGGATTTTGGACTTGCTTGGAACCTGTCATCCTTCCTTCTCTCCTATTTCTCCTTTTTGGAATGGGAATATTTGTCCTATGCCTGTCCCACCATTGAATTTTGGAAGAACATTACTTGTTTGATTTCGCATCATCAGGTTCACATCTGGAGAAAGACTTGCCTCAGAATGAGTCATACTTTGAGTCTCACTCATATTTGATTTAGATGACATTCAGATGAGACTTTGGACTTTACGTGATTCAGTTGATACTGGAATGAGTTAAGACTTATGGGGTGTGCATCCCCCTTGGGATGCAATAAATATATTTTGCATGTGAGGACATAAATTTGGGGTGGCAGAGGTGGAATGCTATGGTCTGAAAATTTGTATCCCTTCAATATTCTGTTAAAATCCTAACCCCCAAAGGTTAGTAGGTAGAGACTTTGGGAGGTGATTACACAATGAGAATGGGGCCTTCATGAATGGAATTAGTGCTACCACACAGATCCTTAGCCCCTTCCGTCATGTGAGAACACAGTGTGGAGTCTGTGATCTGGATAAAGGGCTCTCCCCAGACCATGCTGGCATCTCAAGCTTTGATTTACAGCCTCCAGAACTGTGCAAAATAAATTTCTGATGTTTATAAGTCAATCAGTCTGTGGTATTTTGTTACAGTAGCCTGAATGGACTAAGACAGACATCACAGAGGACATCGGTATTTCTCCTTCTGAAGGCTCATCAAACATGCCCTGGTAGAAAGGTCTGAGCCATGCCTTCTCCTGGTATTGTTTAAATTGTCCTTTAAATGAATAAACAAAGGATCAAGTCACTGGCTGCTAAGAGCAGCAGTGTGTAGAACCAGAAGAGACATAAAAGACCTAGGAAAAATAATGTGATTAACAATCAAATAGATAGTCAAGTTTAAACATCAATGCAAAGAAATGCTGAAAGAGGTAGAAAGTAATAGGATGGAAATGAGCAAGATAAGAGATCAGAAGAGGAGAATCAAGTTCAGAGACGAGAGTGGGAGGTAGATAACTGAGAGAGAGTAACAAGTGCTTTCTATAGGTCTGTATGACCTCACCAAAGGATTGAGCAAGAAATTATCTAGATAGGTATTTTCATGAAGCTAATCTGCATATATACCCATCACTGTAATTTTGAAAATGTAGCTGGTGCTGGGAGAAGTTAACTCGCAGTATATGACTTTTGAGAGACAAAGATATCACACAAAAAAGAAAATTTCAGGCCAATATCACTGATGAACACAGATGCAAAAATTCTCAATAAAATATTAGCGAACTGAATCCAACAATACATTAAATGAATCATACACCATGATCAAGTGGGATTTATCCCAGGGATGCAAGGATAGTTCAATACCCACAGATCAATCAATGAGATACACTACATTAACAAAGTGAAAATAAAAGGCATATGATCATCCCAGTAGATACAGAAGAAGCTTTTGACAGAATTCAACATCTATTTATGATAAAAACTCTCCAGAAAATGGGTATAGAGGGAACATACCTCAACATATTAAAAGCCATATATGATGAGTCCAAGCTAACATCATGCTCAATGATGAAAAGCTGAAAGCATTTCCCTTAAGATCAGGAACAAGACAAGGGTGCCCACTCTCTCCACTTTTATTCAACATGGTAGGAAGTCCTAGCCACAGCAATCATATAAAAAAAAGAAATAAAAGGAATCCAAATTGGAAAAGAAGAAGTACAACTGTCACTGTTTGCAGATGACATCATGCTATACATAGAAAATCCTAAAGATGCTACCAGAAAACTACTAGAGCTCATCAATGAATTTGGTAAAGTTGCAAGATACAAAATTAATATACAGTAATCTGTTGTATTTCTATACACTAATAATAAACTCTCAGAAAGAGAAATTAAGGAGAAAATTCCATTTACAATCACATCAAAAACAATAAAATACTTAGGAATAAATCTAAGGTAAAAGACCTGTACTTGGATACCATAAGACACTGACAAAAGAAACTGAAGGCAATGCAAAGAGATGGAAAGATATACTGTCTTCATGGATTGGAAGAATTAATATTGTTAAAATGACCATACTACCCAAGGCAAACTACAAATTCAGTGTAATCCCTATCAAACTACCAATGGCATTTTTCACAAAACTAGAACAAATAATTTTAAAATTTGTATGGAAACACAGAAGACCCTGAATAGCCAAAACAATCTTAAGAAAGAAGAACAGAACTGGAGGTATCACACTCCCTGACTTAAGACTATACTATCAATACAATGCTATAGTTATCAAAACAGTATTATACTGGCAGAAAAACAGACACATAGAACAACATAACAGAATAGAGAACCCAAAAATAAACCCACACACTTATGGTGAGAGAGAGAGAGAGAGAGAGAGAGAATGAATAGTTACAAAAAATTACTCTCTAGAATAGGAGTTGGCAAACTAAGACCCACAGACCCAATCTGGCCCACTGCTTGCCTGTTTTTATATGGCCCATGAACCACTTTTAAATGACTGAAAAAAATCAAAAGAAGAATAATATTTTGTGACAGGTGAACATTGTATGAAATTCAAATTTCAATGCCCATAAATAAAGTTTTATTGGCACATGGCCCTACTCACTCGTTTACATAATATCTGTAGCTGATGTTGTAGTTCAACAGCAGAAATGAATAGCTAGGACAGAGAATGCATGACTCACAAAGCCTGAAATATTTTACAGAAAGAGTTTACTGACTTCTATTCTAGAGAAACAGATTTTATTTCAATGAAAGAATTATATGAAGAAGAAGGGGAGAAGAAGCTTTCAAGCAATATGCATATGATCTGGGTCTTGAAGATGGGTAGGATTTTAATAAGAAGAGATAAAGTGAGGGGTCATTAACCCAGAAGCTTGTATCCCCATTTTATAAATGAAGACCAAGAGGCTGAGGGTTGGAGCTGGAACTTCAAGTCAAGTCTGACTTCTTTCATAGCTCAGCTCTTTCTGACTTCCCCCTTCCAGCATTTATAAAGCTTAAAATGACTGGGTACAAACTCTAAAGAGGCCTGAATGCCTTCCTAAGGAATCCAACCCAATTCTGCACCTAGTGGGCTGTCATCTAAAGCTTGTGAGTTGGAAAGTCATATGAGCCAAACCATGATTATAGAATAATTGTCAGCAGTTGCATAAAGAGTAAGTTAGAAAGAGGAGGGAAATGATATTGAATAGAAGAGTTAGGAGACCAAGCCTGGAGTCTGGATTAGGGCTAATGAGAATTTCATCAAGGATAGAGGGAGTGGGCTCAGGGAGAGACATTGAGGAAAGATAGAAGTAACAAGTCTATCAATAGATACAGGAGGTGGAAGAAAGATGGCTTCTTGGATTTGAGTCTAGAATGATGGAAGCATTGGAGAAGGACAAGCCTGGCTGTGGAAGATGATGTGTTCCACTCAGCCTATGCTGTTTGGAGTAATGGCAGGATATCCAGTAGAGTGGTCTAGCTAACTGTGCCCAGCTCAAAACTAGGCTGCTTTGACCTGGATAGCAGTGGGGTAGAGAGGCAGAAAGAGATCTCAGAAAGGAGGAAGGGGAAAAGTATGTATTTGTGAAAAGAAGAAGGGGCAGGAGCTAGGACCAGGTGTAATGTAGGATCCAGAGCAAGAGTGGCAAACTTATAAAACAGGGCAGTTGCTAATGGGTAAGGTGGGCCAGAGAGGGCAGTGGTGAAGCTAAGAGCTCATGCCCCATCTAAAGGAGGCAACAGTTTCTTAGTCTGAGGGGATATACATGCAGCACTGCCAGATATGACTTTTCAGAGTGGAAGATTGGATATTTTCTTGTAATCTTTTGATTTTTAAATGTTGGCAAGAAATTCAGTTAAAATAAAAACACTAAACAAGTGAATCAAACATTTATAAAGGGATGGATCCAGTCTACAGGCCACTAGTTTGCAGTCTCTTACCTAAGAAGGTCCATACAATTTGAAGACTTTTTGGGGTCCTCTCTCCAATCCCTCCTGAATCACTCTCTTGAAGCCCTTCCATCCTCTCCTCTGGGGACTTTCTAGTGTGTCTCCAACACAGCAGTGTTTGTGACAGTGACAGCCTGTGGCTGAGAAGACAGTTTTCTTGGGTGTTCTATATTCAAATCATAATAATCAGAGGAGAGAAGAAACAAATTCAACAACCACAAAGACCAACCCACAGAAGATAATTAAAGAATAACTTTGTCTGTGACAATGATAAAATAAAAGGAAAAAATCTCTTGGGGACCCTGGCTATTCTCCTGGCCATCAGGAAGAACCAGACAATAACCAGAGGCAGAGATGTCTGGCTGTGCTGGGAGGGAAGATTGCAGTGAACAATCCTGAAATGTCCTTGAAGGACAGCACCAGGGTCACCATCTGACTATTGTTGAGTGGTGAGCTGGGTTTGGAGATGCGTGAATGTGAACTTTCTCCTAGAAGTCTGCCTTACTCTGTCCCCAGGGCCCTGCATCTGGGAGGAAGAGGTCTCCTCATGGAATGCATTGGGCAGGTGCTCCTTCTACCTTGAGCTTCCCTGGGTGACCTTGGAAAGGCCACTTCATTATAAGGAACTCATCAAACACTTTTTTTCTCCAGAAGAATGGAGTTACATGAATTCAGCAAAACTTCAGGGAGTGCCTACCCTATTCCTAGTCTTGTGCTAAGTACTGCTGAACACATGAGATGAGGAGAAGCTGCAGCCCTCCTTTCTCCTTAAAGGGCAGAAGAGATATGTGGGCAGAGACATACATATTCCAGTCTGTGCCCAGGGGCTTGAAGAGGTGAGACAAGCCTGGCTGGGGAGTTGAGAAGGGTTTCCCATTGGAGGGTGTTAAAAACAATGACACATCCCAGGCTTCTTAAAATAACATTGCTGTTTATATTGTTGGATTTTGGACTTGCTTGGAACCTGTCATCCTTCCTTCTCTCCTATTTCTCCTTTTTGGAATGGGAATATTTGTCCTATGCCTGTCCCACCATTGAATTTTGGAAGAACATTACTTGTTTGATTTCGCATCATCAGGTTCACATCTGGAGAAAGACTTGCCTCAGAATGAGTCATACTTTGAGTCTCACTCATATTTGATTTAGATGACATTCAGATGAGACTTTGGACTTTACGTGATTCAGTTGATACTGGAATGAGTTAAGACTTATGGGGTGTGCATCCCCCTTGGGATGCAATAAATATATTTTGCATGTGAGGACATAAATTTGGGGTGGCAGAGGTGGAATGCTATGGTCTGAAAATTTGTATCCCTTCAATATTCTGTTAAAATCCTAACCCCCAAAGGTTAGTAGGTAGAGACTTTGGGAGGTGATTACACAATGAGAATGGGGCCTTCATGAATGGAATTAGTGCTACCACACAGATCCTTAGCCCCTTCCGTCATGTGAGAACACAGTGTGGAGTCTGTGATCTGGATAAAGGGCTCTCCCCAGACCATGCTGGCATCTCAAGCTTTGATTTACAGCCTCCAGAACTGTGCAAAATAAATTTCTGATGTTTATAAGTCAATCAGTCTGTGGTATTTTGTTACAGTAGCCTGAATGGACTAAGACAGACATCACAGAGGACATCGGTATTTCTCCTTCTGAAGGCTCATCAAACATGCCCTGGTAGAAAGGTCTGAGCCATGCCTTCTCCTGGTATTGTTTAAATTGTCCTTTAAATGAATAAACAAAGGATCAAGTCACTGGCTGCTAAGAGCAGCAGTGTGTAGAACCAGAAGAGACATAAAAGACCTAGGAAAAATAATGTGATTAACAATCAAATAGATAGTCAAGTTTAAACATCAATGCAAAGAAATGCTGAAAGAGGTAGAAAGTAATAGGATGGAAATGAGCAAGATAAGAGATCAGAAGAGGAGAATCAAGTTCAGAGACGAGAGTGGGAGGTAGATAACTGAGAGAGAGTAACAAGTGCTTTCTATAGGTCTGTATGACCTCACCAAAGGATTGAGCAAGAAATTATCTAGATAGGTATTTTCATGAAGCTAATCTGCATATATACCCATCACTGTAATTTTGAAAATGTAGCTGGTGCTGGGAGAAGTTAACTCGCAGTATATGACTTTTGAGAGACAAAGATATCACACAAAAAAGAAAATTTCAGGCCAATATCACTGATGAACACAGATGCAAAAATTCTCAATAAAATATTAGCGAACTGAATCCAACAATACATTAAATGAATCATACACCATGATCAAGTGGGATTTATCCCAGGGATGCAAGGATAGTTCAATACCCACAGATCAATCAATGAGATACACTACATTAACAAAGTGAAAATAAAAGGCATATGATCATCCCAGTAGATACAGAAGAAGCTTTTGACAGAATTCAACATCTATTTATGATAAAAACTCTCCAGAAAATGGGTATAGAGGGAACATACCTCAACATATTAAAAGCCATATATGATGAGTCCAAGCTAACATCATGCTCAATGATGAAAAGCTGAAAGCATTTCCCTTAAGATCAGGAACAAGACAAGGGTGCCCACTCTCTCCACTTTTATTCAACATGGTAGGAAGTCCTAGCCACAGCAATCATATAAAAAAAAGAAATAAAAGGAATCCAAATTGGAAAAGAAGAAGTACAACTGTCACTGTTTGCAGATGACATCATGCTATACATAGAAAATCCTAAAGATGCTACCAGAAAACTACTAGAGCTCATCAATGAATTTGGTAAAGTTGCAAGATACAAAATTAATATACAGTAATCTGTTGTATTTCTATACACTAATAATAAACTCTCAGAAAGAGAAATTAAGGAGAAAATTCCATTTACAATCACATCAAAAACAATAAAATACTTAGGAATAAATCTAAGGTAAAAGACCTGTACTTGGATACCATAAGACACTGACAAAAGAAACTGAAGGCAATGCAAAGAGATGGAAAGATATACTGTCTTCATGGATTGGAAGAATTAATATTGTTAAAATGACCATACTACCCAAGGCAAACTACAAATTCAGTGTAATCCCTATCAAACTACCAATGGCATTTTTCACAAAACTAGAACAAATAATTTTAAAATTTGTATGGAAACACAGAAGACCCTGAATAGCCAAAACAATCTTAAGAAAGAAGAACAGAACTGGAGGTATCACACTCCCTGACTTAAGACTATACTATCAATACAATGCTATAGTTATCAAAACAGTATTATACTGGCAGAAAAACAGACACATAGAACAACATAACAGAATAGAGAACCCAAAAATAAACCCACACACTTATGGTCAATTAATCTCCAATAAAGAAGGCAAGAATATACAATAGAGAAAAGACAATCTTTTCAATAAATGGTGCTGAGAAAACTGGAGAGCTACATGTAAAAGAAGGAAATTAGAACATTTTCTCACACCATATACAAAAATAAACTCAATATGGATTGAAGACCTAAATGTAGGACTGGAAACCATAAAGCTCCTAGAACAAAACATGGGCAGAACACTCTTTGACATTAATTGTAGCAATACTATTTTGGATCTGTCTCCTAAGGCAAAGGAAACAAAAGGAAAATAAACAACTGGGACCTAATTAAAATTAAAAGCTTTTGCACAACAAAGGAAACCACTGATAAAACAAAAAGACAACCTACTGAATGGGAGAAAATATTTGCAAATGATATGACTGATAAGGGGTTAATATCTAAGATATATAAGCAGCTCATACATCTCAATACCAAAAAACAAACAGCCCAATTAAAAAAATGGTCAGAAGACCTGAAGAGATATTTTCCAAAAAAGACATACAGATGGCCAACAGGCACATGAAAAGATGCTCAACATCACTAATCATCAGAGAAATCCAAATCAAAACCACAATGAGATATAACCTCACACTGGTTAGAATGACCATCATCAAAAAGTCTACAAACAATAAATGCTGGAGAGGGTGTGGAGAAAAGGGAACCCTCCTACACTGTTAATGGAAATGTAAATTGGTACAGCCACTATGGAGAACAGTATGGAGGATCCTCAAAAAACCAAAATTAGAACTACCATATGATCCAGCAATCCCACTCCTAGGTATTTATTCAAAGAAAATGAAACGCTAATTCGAAAAGATACATGAACCCCGATGTTCAGAGCAGCATTATTTACAATTGCCAAGATATGGAAGCAACCTAAGTGACCATCAACAGATGAATGGATAAAAAAGACGTTGTATATATATACACGATAGAATATTACTCAGTAAAAAGAATGAAATTTTGCCATTTGCAACAACGGACCCAGAGGGTATTACACCTAGTGAAATAAGTCAGACAGAGAAGGACAAATACTGTATGTTATCACTGATATGTGAAGTCTAAAAACTAAACTAATGAATATAACAAAAAAGAAACAGACTCACAGATATAGAGAACAAACTAGTGGTTACCAGTAGAGAGAGGGAAGGGGGAGGGGCAATCTAGGGGTAGAGGATTAGGAGGTAAAATTACTCTGTATTGATATAAAATAAATAAGTTACAAGGACATATTGTACAGCACAGGGAATATAACCAATATTTTATAATAACTTTAAATGGAGTATAATCTTCAAAAATTGTAAATCACTATGCTGTACACCTGAAACTTATATAATACTGTAAATCAACTTCCCCTCAATAAAAATATGACTTTGCCTTCACCACAACGCAAATCAATTCTAATGCCTCTCTCAGCTATAGTTTTAAGCATCCTTTAAAATTGTAGCACAGTATTTCAACCCAGTTCGCTGGTAAATCTGATCCTAGAATTAATTCCAGCCAGTAGTTGTGGTAGTCTCAACTTGTGAGAGATGATTGTGTACAAATTTGCCCAATTCTGTGTTCAGTGATGCCACACTGTTAATTTGAAATTGGCCATGGTGAGAGTATTTACCGACAGAAATAGGCAAAAGCCACGAATAAGCCCTCTACCTCCAAAAACCTGTTGTTGAAGAACATTTACCAGCATACCACACAAATGGGTATCAGATGGTATGGTACCATGGGCTCTATGGCTGGGCAATGGTTCTGACAGTGACTAAGTTGTTGGTTGTAGCAAAGTCTCTTAGTGTTTAAAAATTTGTTCTGATGGTTGCACCTTGCCCAGTTCAATGGGAGATGGGGTTGGTGGAGGGGGGGGAACACTAGAGGGAATTTAAGTCAGATAGGAAGGAGTCATTCTTAGTAGAAATGATTCTCCTAGGGAATGTGATCAAGTCCAACTTTTCTATTTATTTTCTAATTTTTTCCACTCTGATCTGAGCAACTGATCATGCAACCAGACTCCACCTACATCTGGTAGTAAGATTTGGCAGGAACAGTTTGGAGATAGAGAATGCCAAATAACTCACACTAAGACTTAAAAACAAGTGGACATCTCACAATATCTTAAGCTAGATGGAACATTAGTGGATACTGGATGCTCCATCCCCATTCCCTCTTCAAAGTCAACACATCTATCCCCCAGTTGCTGGGAATATCAGCTGCATTGGCTCATAGCTGCAACCCTCACTGGTAGTTGCCCTTGGGAATGGGGAACTGTCTTGCTCTCTTAGGGGTCAGCCCATAGCCAATGACTGGCTGATGCAAAATGCCAGCATCTTGTCTGAATTGGAACAACTCTGAAGAACCACCCCAGTTCCAGAATTAGGATTGGCTGTGCCCTCAGCTGAAGCCTCACTTCCCTCTGTTCAATACACTATTCATACTTTCCAAGGGCACTCTCCAATCAACCTCTGCCCACAATGGCCCTTTGTTCCCATGGGACCAAGTTTAAAACAAAACCCTAAATTCATCTGGCTCAATTACTCACCTGATGCCTAAGTCCCCTCCACTGCCTCTAACTAGAGAGGTCCATCCCTGTTGCTTCATCCTCTCATTGCAGCAAGCCAGTCTTGAACTTGCTGAGAAGCTCTACTTGTTAGAAAGCCTGTCCTTTGTTTGAGTTGAAATCTACCTCCCTGTTTAGAAAGAGTCTGATTTTCCAGGTGTACATTGTGTGATCTGATTTGTTCTAGCTGACATTGCTTTGGACATAGAAGAGGAGTGATGTACAGTCCCAGTCCCTGAGAACCTTCCTGAGAGAGAAAAGACATGCTGCCAAAAGGGGTGCCTTAGGATTCAGAGAAAGGAGGGAGCCCTGAAGGGTGGTGATGGAGCAGTTTCTTGGGGGAGGTGCCTCTTGAACAAGGCTCACAGAGATGTGCAGGATGTGTACAGGTACTCGACAAAATGCTTTTCAGAGGAGATGCTGGGCATGCTCACCAACTGAAATGTATCTCTGCTGTTTTGCCTGACCTACTTTCATTTCCTCTTCATCCGCGAACAGCTTTGACTTTCGTTTGGGGGTCTCCTCTCTCAGTCCACATGATTCAAATCAGGTGGCCACACTCTCTCGGTTTCAAGAATGAGTTTGAGACTCAGGTCTTGCCAGCCAGCTTTTTCTGCCTCTTGACCATGGTGATGGACATGTGATATAGTTGGTCTCATGGTATGCAACCCCAGGACTTTTATTAGAGTTGCTGGGAGAGAGATGCTTTAATTTTGTTGCAGTTGTTAGACTATATAGGAGCAATCCATGGGCCTCTGTGGACTAAATCAAGAGGAAGGGAGAGTGTATTACTCAGAGAAGCAGAACCAATAGGAGATACAAATATAGATACAGACATAGATATATCAGTGGAAATTTATTATAGGTGTTGGCTCACATGGTTATGGAGGTTCTAAATGTCACCTGAATTGGCTCACAGCTTCAACCCTCACTGGAAGTTGCCCTTGGGAATGTATTGCCTTGCTCTCCCGAGGGGTGACCCACAACCAGGAAGACCCACGACCTGCCATCTTCAAGTTGGAAAACCAGAAAAGTCAGTGGTCCAAAGTCTTGCAAATCAGGGGGCTAATGGTATAAGTTCTGACCTGAGTCTGAAAGCCTGGGAAACAGGAGTGCTGATTTCCGAGGGTAGGAGTAGATGAATGTCTTAGCTCAAGCAGAGAGACTGAACTCCCTTTTCACCTTTTTGTTCTATTAGGTCCCTCAGTGGATTGGATGATGTCCACTCATATTGGGAAGGATCATCTGCTTTACTCAGTTCACCAATTCAAATGCTAATATCTTCTGGAAATACCCTCATAAACACACCCAGAAATAATGTTTTATTAGCTATTTGAGCATCCCTTAGCCCAGTCAAGTTGACTCGTAAGAGTAACCATCACACAGAACTTAGCTCAGGTGGGAGTTATAGAGAGGGAGGGAGAGAAAAGGCAGATAGAGAGAGAGAGAGAGAGTTGTATTTTAATTTAATGATATTGTTTGATCCCTGCTTAGTCTTTACAATTGAATGAACTTGAACCTAAAATTATTTTTGTGCTGAAGCCAATTTGAATTTGATTACATATTACTTGCAACAAAATGACACCTACTTAATGTAATCATGAAACTGGTACTTAAACTCTGGTCTGATGTCAAAGCCCTGTGCTTACTCTTCAGCACAGAGTAAGCAAACTTGATGGCAACAGAAAGCTCTCTAAAGAAATGGGCCCTACAATGCAGCCAGAGAAGTCTGTAAGGGCAGCTCACTAATTCCATATGTAAAAGTTCAGACATATTTGTTCACCGACTACCTAAAGTTTTAAGATACTATCAGTTTTTCTTCCCTGATTGGCCCTCTCCATCAGCTCTTCTGCAGAAGTTCCACCTTTCTAGATGAATTGTTTTTAGAACAAGTGCCTCTTCAGCCTCATCTTCTGCGAATTCCAGATGCCCAAGTAGCTTAAGTGACTTCATTCCTGATGTGAATTTGAAAATTCATCATTCAAAGTGATTCTTAATCTACAGACTATCTTAAAATCATGAGAAATACCTCATTGGGTTGACCCCACACTTCTATCTGTGATGTGGGCATTAAGGACATTGCAGGCAGGGTAAATCTCCACGCCATCCATCCCCCCATCCCCCAGGATTTCAAAGACTTTGATCATTTCTTTCTCAGCCTTTATATTTCCAGAACAAAGCAACCCACTTTGATCTATCCTTGGATGGCATTCCTGCTCCCACCTCCTTGATCATTTTCGATGTCCTCCTCCTCACTTCCTCTAGCTTCTTTATGTGTTTTAAAGGTATGCCGAGAACTGCACACAATATTTTCAGAGATCAGAGAATCAGGCTTTTATCTTTACCTACTGATGTTAAAAAATTTGATCATGATAAAATGAATCATTCTGAGGAAATTGTATTGGAATTTAAGCCCAAAGTCATTCATTCCTTCCTTCACCTACTCACTGAGCCACTTGATAAGAAATTAGGAAGATCCTACTATTTTTCCAGCCTTGTGATAGGCCTTTTGGGATACCAAAAAGGATGAGAAATCATTCCCTTTCCTTCAGGAGTGTTTAATAAAGCTGCTAATGCAAGACCAACTTATAAGAAGCCACCAACAATAATGTCTCCCACTAGAATTTTACTTGAAACACTAAAGTGCTTTTTCACTTATTATCTCATTTGATTCTCACACCAGTTGCATTTTCATAGTGAGGGGCTGAGTCAGGGAAGTGAGGATACTCAGGATTCACATGTAAATCGTCTGTCTCCAAGGTCATGAGTCTTTCCTCTGGACCATGACCCCCTTTCCAATCATCACTCAGAAAAGGTCTTAACTCTGAAGTTCTGAGACACAACAGTAAATATTGAAACTCTGGAGTGAGTTGCAGTCTGAGATAAATGTGAGAATAAAAAGTTTCCATAATATGAACACCTTTGCAAGGTGGGCTTCTGAAATACAATTATTCCAGTTTAGGGTCTTTCTGGAGTTTTATTAATGGATCTGGAATGAGCTGAGCTTACCTTCCATGTCAACCCCATTCTAGAAGAACTCTATTTCCATTGTGTTGCCTGCTATCAGTCATTTCTTCTTCATCCAAATACAAAATCTTGATTTTGGTTGACATATCTCCCCTCTCCCACTCTCAGTTCAAATTTGAATGACTCTAACCTCTGGGTCTAGGAGGGGGCATATGGCCTGGCCTGGTTACTCAACCCACGATTATCTCCATGCTTCTGGAATTGGTCCAGAGATGTGGACATGATTTACTGGCCAATCTGTGACAATAAGGGTCAGCCCTGTGGTTTCTGGAAAAGTTGGCAAGTTCTCTTGTTGTTGGGAGGTAAGCATGAAGTCCGAGAATAGTCACATAGAGGAAAGCAGAGTGGAGAGGTGAGCTAGATGGCTGATGAAATACACTGAGCATCCCTTAACAGCCCTGGACTTTCAGTTGCATAAGCCAGTGATATCCCTCTTTTGCATAGCCCAACTTGAGTTGTGTTTCTGTAATTTGCAACCAAAGAGCCTTGACTAATATTCCTATCCACTTACAAATTTCCTTCTGGTGACACAAGCTTCTTTCTCTGTTTCCTTCTGAATGCAGTAATCTTGTAGTCTTTCTTCAACCATGACCCATGTGCTTTAGTATATCACTTTTTCAAGTTCACTAGACTTAGAGCTCCATGAGGATTGGCACCTCATCTACTCTATTCACCACTTAATATCATCAGAGTTGAGTACAAGAATCAACTCCATAATGACACTGGGGATGATGCCACATTTCCTCAGTGCTGGCTGAAATGAATGCAAAAGTTCATTTTAAGTTTTTGATAATCTAATATGGTATTGCAAGTAATTTATTACTAAAAATAGTCAAGTAAAAGTACTGAAGTTTGTGAATTACTTCTCTTTTTATAACCTATGCTAGAATCAAGTTTATCCCTATAACATCACTGTCACTAAAATTCCAAGATGTCTTCCTGAGTGGGAATAAAAGAGTGTGTGGGACATTATGAATAACTGAATAACCCAGAGCCTTTCAAACTATGTGATGGCCTGCAGTGAGTGTCCATGACTGAGTTATATTTTACATTTGTCAAAATCACTAATTATTTTAGTGATTTGGAGTTGGATTTGATCAAATCTGGTCATGCAAACTAGAGAATATTGTGCATTTTTATCCATCACTTGGGTCATAGGGGAAAAATCTTAGGAATCAGGGCCTAATATAGTACCTTCTCTTTCGGTTCTTTAATCTGGCCACTTCAAAATTCTAGTCCACAACATTTTTCCACTAGCTACCATTTCCTATAATAGCCAAGGCATTTTTATTCCTTGTCCAGCACATATATCATGCCTAGTCTCGCCACTTTTCATGAAAATCACTCAACCAGAAACTCTTTATTCTTATATATTCCAATCCTGCTCATCTTTCTTTATACCTACGCAAACCTCACCACTGACATGAAGCCAAGTGCTATCCTCCAACCTAGAAAATATTCCCTTCTATTTTAAAAAAACGTTATTTTTTTTTAAATTTAGAAATAGTAAAATTAATTATTTTGGGGGTGAATAGTTCCAGGAGTTTTAATATGTGTGTAGGTTCAAGTAACTACCACCATTATCATGACACAGAGCAGTACCAACAAGCCAAAAATAACCCCTTTGCTGCCCCCTTTGTAGTCACAGCCTCTCCTACTCCAAATACCTGGAAACCACTGAGCCATTCTCTGGTCCTATAATTTTCCTTTCACAGAATTGTTATATAAATGGAGTCACACAGCACGTAACCTTTGGGATTGGCTTTTTCACTTAGCGTGATGCCTTTGAGGTTCATCCATGTCATTGTGTACATCAATAGTTCATTCTTTTGATTGCTGAGTAGTAATCCATTGTATGAATCTACCACAATTTGTTTATCTATTCACCTGTCAGTGAACATTTGGGTTGTTTCTAGTTTTTATAAATAAATATGCTATAAACATTTGCATAAAATGTAGACATATGTTTTCATTTTTCTCAAGTAAATATATAGGAGTGAGTGTCTGGATCAGACATATGTAATCATATGTTTAACTTTATAAGAAACTGTCTCTTTTCCAGAGTCGCTATACCTGTACCATTTTGCATGCCCACCAGCAATGTACAAGAATTCCAGTTGCTCTGTATTGTAATCAACACTTGATATAGTCAGCTTACTTAATGGTGTTTGAGTATCTTTTCATGGGCTTTTCTTGCTATCAATATATCTTCTTGGGTGAGGGAATTCTTCAAATCTCTTGCCATTTTTATTAAATTATTTTCTTATTGTTGAGTTCTTTATATATTCTGGATGTAAGTCCTTTGTTGAATATGTCACTTGAAAGTATTTTTTCTCAATTTGTAGCTTGAGTTTTTATTCTCTTAATAGAGTCTTTTGCAAGGCAATAGTTTTTTTGTTTTGATGGCACACAATTTATCAATTTTTTTCTTCTAAGAATCATGCATTTTGTTCCACATCTAAGAACATTTTACCTATCACAAAATCATAAAGATCTTCCCTATTTTCTAGAAGTTTTACATTTAAATATATGAATGTAAACCTTAACTTTGTATAAGGTAAGACATATGAATCAAGGTTAATTTTTTTGGCATAGAGATCTTCAATTGTTCTATCATTATTTGTTGAGAAACGTCTGACTAGACTGAAAAAGAAAGTAAAGAGAAGACACAAATTATCAGTAACAAGAATGAAAAGGTGGTTATCATCACAAGCCCCATAGACATTAAATGCACATTTATGCACATAACTTTGATATCTTAGATAGAATGGACCAATTCTTCTAAAGCCCAAACCAGCAAAACATATCCGAGAAGAAATAGATACCTTTACAGTGTCTTATGTATTTTTAAAACTTGGTTTGAGAAAAATAACCTATTAAATTCACCCAGTTTTACCATTTCTGTTGCCCTGCCTTCATTCACAAAGTTCTAAGTTTTCTTCTGTTATCATTTCTCTTCTGTTTTAAGAATTTTTTTACATTTATTTTAATATAATTTTGCTGGTCATGAATTCTTTTTGTTTTCCTTTATTTGAGAATATTTTCATTTCAACTTCATTCTTGAATGGTATTTGCTGTATATAGAATTTTGAGTCAACGGGGTGTTTTTTTTGTTTTTGTTTTAGGTTTTGTTTTGTTTGTTTGCTTTTACTGTCAGCACTTTAAAAATGTCCCATTACTTTAAAGGTTCCATGATTCATGATGAGAAGTCAGCAGTAATTTGAATTGTTGTACCATGTGTATAATGCTTCTTTTTCCTCTGGCTGCTTTCAAAATGTTTTTCATTGTATTTGGTTTTCATCAATTTAATTATGGTGTATCTTTGTGTGGATTTCTTTGAATATTTCCTATTTGGGATTCACTGAGATTTTTTGAATACATAAGTTTATGTCTCTTACCAAATTGGGAAATTCTTAGACATTATTGCTTGAAAAGTTTTTTCTGAACCACGCTCATTCTCTTCTCCATCTGATGCTCTAACAACACAAATGTTAAACTTTTTTTAGTTTCCTAAGGCTCTGTTCCTTTTTTTTTTTTCTCACTGTTGTTCAGATTGGATAGTTTAAACTGATTTATCTTTAAGTTTACTGACTCTTTGCAATCTACATCTTGCTGTTGAGTCAATCAACTGAAAGTTTTATTTTGGTTATTATCATACTTTTTATTATACATTTTATATCTAATATTCCCATTTGAATATTTGTATAGCTTCTATTTCTTTCCATATTTCCCTTATTTCAAGAGTGTTTTCCCTTACTTGTTGGAGCATGATTATAAATAGCTTTTTAAAAGTCTGTCTGATAATTTCAACATCTTAGTTATCTTGGTTGTTGTCTGTTGATTGTCTTTTCCTTTGTAAGTTGTTGAGATTTTTTTCATATGTCAAATAATTTTGGATTGTATCCTAGACATTTCAAATATCATGTGATATGACTTTGGAGTTTGTTTTAATGCTATAAAGACTTTGTTTTAACAAAGCAATCAACTCAGTTCTATTCAAGCCACACCAACTTTTAATGGGCTGTGATTCCCATGTCAGTTCAGTTTCAAATTTGTGCAGTGCTGTTCAGATTTGTTCCACATGTGCATCACTCTGGGCAGTGATTAACCCTGTGTTTAGTCCCCAAAGCCTCAGGTATGCTGTTCAGGATCAGGTCCATGCATGTGTAGCTTGTGGGTGAGTGCTGAAGTTCATACATGCCTTTGTGACATCTCTTTCTCAGACTGCCTCTACTCTTCATTCTTTCTGACATCCTGGCTCCCAGAATCTCCCCTTCTTGGTCCTCTGGCTAGAAAGGTGACTTTTAGTATCCCTAGTCTGTTGCACAGTTGCCACAGGTAAACCTGCCTTTGAGGTAAAGTGGTAGGAAGATAGAGAGAGATTTCCCTCCATTTTTTTTTTTTTGTGGTATGCGAGCCTCCCTCTGCTGCGGCCTCTCCCGTTGCGGAGCACAGGCTCCGGACGCGCAGGCTCAGCGGCCATGGCTCACGGGCCCAGCCTCTCCGTGGCATGTGGGATCCTCCCAGACCGAGGCGCGAACCCGGTTCCCCTGCATCGGCAGGCGGACGCGCAACAACTGCGCCACCAGGGAAGCCCTCCCTCCATTTCTTAGTTCACATAATTTCTCTGGTCAGAGAGAATGTTTCCCCTTCCTTGGAATTTCAAGTGTCAGCTGACAGCCACTACCATTTCTGCCCTGCCCCTGCCCAGCTGTCACCCAACCACTGTGAGATTAAGCTCTGTGACTGGGGATTGCCTGGGAGCTGGAATAAAAGAAAAAGAGAACCACAAAACAAACAAAAAAAATAGGGGATTTACTCTACTCTTTCTGCTCTGTAAGTGCCCTCCTTCTCATTCTTTGGTTGAGAAATACATGACTTCTCTTGAAGCTCTTTCTGCCCATATCTAGTGTGAAGTTCCAGGATTTGGGCTTAGTTTGAGTCCAGGTCTGCAGAATCAGAAGGAAAAAAAGTCATAATCTTCCTGCTACTGTTAAATTTTCAGTCTTTAGGTAGCTACTCCATTCATTCTATACAGGTTTGCAGTTACATTCAATGGACCATACAGAGTGGACACTGTTTTGTCCCTCTTACCCAAACCAGAAGCTCTCTACTTCAGTTTCTTTTTTTCTCCAAATTATACATTAGCATCTGGAAAGAAATGGCCTTGTGTCAAGCTTTCTCTGTAGCTCCCACAGTTCCTAAACTATGTGCTGCAAACCAGAATATGAACTTTACATGCATTATATCATTTCATCTTCATGGCAACACTAACATGTAAATATCCTCAATCCCATTTTACAGAAAGAGACAAGGTTCAAAAGAGTTAAATAACTTATTAGAAGTCTCACAGTTAGTAACAAATGGACCAGGATTTGAACTCGTGTCTGTAGACACTTTGACTTCTGTCAGTGATGTAAAACTTATAATAATGTTAAACGTTAAAATTGTTATTAGCCCTTTTTAATTTTTATTTTTTTAACATCTTTATTGGAGTATAATGCTTTACAATGTTGTGTTAGTTTCTGCTGTATAACAAAGTGAATCAGCTATTCATATACATATATCCCCATATCCCCTCCCTCTTGCATCTCCCTCCCACCCTTCCTATCCTGCCCCTCTAGGTGGTCACAAAACACGGAGCTGATCGCCCTGTGCTATGCAGCTTCTTCCCGCTAGCTATTTATTTTACATTTGGTAGTGTATATATGTCAATGCCACTCTCTCAATTCATCCCAGCTTACCCTGCCTCCTCTGCCTGTCCTCAAGTCCATTCTCTACGTCTGCGTCTTTATTCCTGTCTTGCCCCAGGTTCGTCAGAACTTTTTTTATTTTTAGGTTCCATATCTATGTGTTAGCATATGGTATTTGTTTTTCTCTTTCTGACTTATTTCACTCTGTATGACAGACTCTAGGTCCACCCACCTCACTACAGATAACTCAATTTCATTTCTTTTTATGGCTGAGTAAT
>NC_041230.1:21781144-21781439 GCF_002837175.3 Physeter macrocephalus | reverse complement strand
CTGTTGATGGTCACTTAGGTTGCTTCCATGTCCTGGCTATTGTAAATACTGCTGCAATGAACATTATGATACATGACTCTTTTTGAATTATGTTTTTCTCTGGGTATATGACCAGTAGTGGGATTGCTGGGTCATATGGTAGTTCTATTTTTAGTTTTTTAAGGAACGTCCATACTGTTCTCCATAGTGGCTGTATCAATTTACATTCCCACCAACAGTGCAAGATGGTTCCCTTTTCTCCACACCCTCTCCAGCATTTATTGTTTGTAGATTTTTTGATGATGGCCATTCTGAC
>NC_041230.1:21729979-21780433 GCF_002837175.3 Physeter macrocephalus | reverse complement strand
CTTTCAGATTTTTCATCATTAGTGTATAGGAATGCAAGAGATTTCTGTGCATTAATTTTGTATCCTGCTACTTTACCAAATTCATTGATTAGCTCTAGTAGTTTTCTGGTAGCATCTTTAGGATTCTCTATGTATAGGATCATGTCATCTGCAAACAGTGACAGTTTTACTTCTTTTTTTCTGATTTGGATTCCTTTTATTTCTTTTTCTTCTGTGATTGCTGTGGCTAAAACTTCCAAAACTAAGTTGAATAATAGCAGTGAGAGTGGGCAACCTTATCTTGTTCCTGATCTTAGAGGAAATGGTTTCAGTGTTTCACCATGGAGAACGATGTTGGCTGTGGGTTTGTCATATATTGCCTTTATTATGTTGAGGTAAGTCCTTTTATTTCTTTTTCTTCTGTGATTGCTGTGGCTAAAACTTCCAAAACTAAGTTGAATAATAGCAGTGAGAGTGGGCAACCTTATCTTGTTCCTGATCTTAGAGGAAATGGTTTCAGTGTTTCACCATGGAGAACGATGTTGGCTGTGGGTTTGTCATATATTGCCTTTATTATGTTGAGGTAAGTAAGGTCCCTCTATGCCTACTTTCTGTAGAGTTTTTATCATAAATGGGTGTTGAATTATTATAAAGAAAGAAAGTGGCTCAGAGAAGCAACATGACAAGTCAGGATTCAAACTATGTAACTGAAAACTAAGCTCTGTATTAACTACTCCAATGGAAATTTATGTGGGTTCACATGTAAAAAGAACTCAACAAATATTTCAAAACAGACATTTTCTAAAGGAAAAATGTGCCTCAACACAAAAGAATATTTTTATCATTATGGGAAAACTGGGTTAATATTTTAGATCCCATAGAATTGCTTATGAACTCAGTGTGTTCATCCATCTCTTTATAGATGTGTTTCCCCTTTGTTTCACTGGTTACAACATTCTAGCTCTTTTATTTCCTAAGTGTTTTCAGCTGAAGCAGTCGAATTTGAATCTGGTTGTTGCCCTGGGTTCTTCACATTTCCCATGTCAGGGCAAACTAAAGAGCCATAGAGGTTTCTCCTCTGTACAATAGTCTCCTGCTTCCCCAAGCACAGATAATATTGTTGTAAACCTGGAGTCATGTGACTGCACTCATCAGAATGGAGGAGATGATCACATCTGGAATTTATGCAAGAATCCATTTGGTGAGGCTGACCCTCCCCCCAGATGGGAACTCATTCACCATGGCCTTTGAGTCCTTCAGGTGGAATAAAGATGTTACTATAATGATAGTTTATGAATGAGAGTAAATATAATGGCCTTGCATCAGAGAGCTTTCTATAGCAGAGAAGATTATAATAAAGACAACAAATACATTATGACCCCCCATCTTGCTGCATTACCATAACAATGAAACTTTGTGGCTCCAGTGGAGCAAAGAATCAGGTAAGAGATTTACAGATGTTTTATTTATGTGCAGATTTTTCAGTGTCAAGATGGAAGAAGGGCTTCTCGTAGGTGTATTTTCCTAGGTAACTGATGGAAGATGAATTCAACAAACTGACCAGCCTTTGGAAATCTTTTTACCAGTCGATTCTCAAACTCTGTTACTAGTGAATTTTAAAATATATATTTAAGAGAGAATGAGAGAGAGACTTGTACCATCAAAATAAAACATACTTCACTGAAATTGAACTGTTTGAAAGAGTTCCTTAGTGTCTCAGAAATATTCTGCCCTCTCCTTTGAGCTGTTCCTTTCATGTTTTTCCTTTGGAGGTTTTAATTTAGTGAACACAGAGGATATTCCAATGTGCACAGCCAATTCAGGACCTACCCTGAAGAGATCCCCCCGACACACACACATACACACATTACTGCTGCCAATTGCAGGAGGAAAAGTACAGAATTTTGTAAAGCAGGGTGGAGATAAGCTACCCTGAAGGCTGGAAGTGAGATCAATTTTCAGCCTGTGGATAGATGGTATGGTCAGAAAGTCTTTTCCCTAATAGCTTGAGATTGTAGATTCCAGGGTGTCCTAGGATAGGAAATGGGCTCTACATCCAGTGGCCATCAGTAGTCAACCCCACATTTCCCTAAGCCCTCTAGTTGGTGGCATTAGGGCCACCGGGAACTTTTGAAGTTGATGTCTGGAGGTTGTTTACCTTGCACATGGATGAGGATTCTTTAAAATTACAAAAGAAATTTTTTAAAAGAGAAAAAATGTTCCAGCAACAATTATAAAAACAAGAACTTTACCCCACTGAGTTTTATAGATTCTAGCTGCAGGTGGTGAGCTCAGAGATGGCAGAGAGTGAAGTTACCAACTGAGGAGAAGAGTCTGCCTGGTGTCAGAGAAGCACTTGTCATGAAAAAAAGTCCCACACAGAACCAGGTGTCCCAGGCTCTAAGAATTGAAGTCAAGATGGGAGAAGTTTCAACTTTTGACTTCCTTGCAGGGCAAGACCTCAGGGTGGGATCAGAATGCCAATGGGCTCAAGAATCTTATGAGGGCTTCCTCAACTGTCATTAGATTCTCCTTCTGTTTTGTAATTTTCCTCCAGCATTAATTTCTTTAACATGTACTTTTATTAAGGATTTGGGGCTGGTCATGTAGATAAACATAAGCCAAAACATTTTTGAAAGAAGAAAACCAAAAGCAAATAAAATGTTGTGTGTGTGTGTGTGTGTGTGTGTGTGTATGTATGTGTTTTGATGACATTACTGCCAGGTTACTTTGTATGTGATTAGACCAACTGTTATTTAAAAAATAATTTGGTAATTTATATAAATTGTAAAATTAATCAACATTCTCATTTTTTCAAATAATGTATTTTTCCTAAAATATTTAATTATTTATTGAATGTTTGTTTGTTGTCCTCATTTCCCACACATAACGCACTCTCCTAGGCATTTGAGGGTGTAATATGAAGATGAATTAGATATAATTTTGTCCTCAAAACGTTTAGCATGGACTAGGATGGAAGCAAAATGAATATGAATAAACAGAACAAAAGGTAGAATATAACAAATGCCATAAAATGTTTCAATAAGTGACATTTGTTTAACCAACCCAACTTTTAGGTACAATGTCTGGTCCAGAGTAGAGTCTCCTTTGCCCAGTGAGTAAATTAATAAGTAATGAAGTAATGAGTCATTTAGATGAGATTCTATGGGAGTTAAGGGAGTATAACATGAATGAGTGCCATTTGAGCCTTAATTGCGGAGGTTTGAGTATTTGGAGATGAAAGGAAAGGCTTTCCAGGACAATAGAGTGACATGAGCACATGCTCAGCAGTGGATAATGAGAGATGTGCTTGGCAATGTGTAAGCCATCCAGTTCTGCTGAGCAATGATCACAATATCACCGAAATACACTGAAACAAAAATAAAACTAACTAAGCCAGACACTTGCTGCCCTGGCAGGATTAGCAAAATATGGAACGTAGCCCCACTGGGAAGTGGTTTGTAATTTGGAGGAGACCAAGTCCTGGAAAAATCAAAGTCAGCCAAAATGCCATTAAAAGGTGGACAAGCAATCTAAATTCTCTGGACCTTGGTTTCTTCATCCATAAAATGTGTCCCTAGTACCTATATCACAAGGTCATTTTGAGGATTATGTGAAGTTAGGGCTATAAATTAGCTGGTATATGATATATACTTGTTTATTATTTTTTGTTAATAATAATAGCAATAATAATAGCAGACATTATTTAGCCAGGTGTGGCTATGTGAGTACCATTCATTTGAATTCTACTGAGCTTATGTAATTATAGATAATAAGACATCTAAATAACTTGCCCATTAAGTTTATTCTCTATTTTGTGATTTACCTCATGCATTGATCTGCTCAGCTGCATCTGGTTAGAAATGTTAAACGCTGTCGTCACCAGAGATTTAGTGCATTTCATGTAGATGAACATAAAACCAAATGTTTTCAAAGGAAGAAAGCTAAAGAAGAAAATAGGAAGTCAGCATAGTGTGCTGGTAAAGGGGGTAAATGTTTTGAAGCCCAATCTAAATTCAAATCCCTGTTCAGTCACTTACTATCCTTGTGAACTGTGGTTAATTACCTAACCTCTCTGAGCCTTGATTTCCTCATTGTAAAAGGGGGATGATGATGACATTGATGACAGCAATAACAACAAAAACCAAAATGACAACAGTAATAATAACATCGATTACATGGAGTCACTGTTTAAAACACAGTGCCTGGAACACGGTAAGTATTAATATTATTTATTGTTTTCTTCTTTCCCTTTATATGTTCTCCTTAAAAGTTCCAACACCAGGTGACCAGGACTTGTGGGAAGGATGAATTTCCATGTGTGGTGATGGAGGACAGAGTATTTGCTTTGTTGTTGGAAAATCTGAATCCTGATCCTAGCTCTGTCACTAGCTCATTGTATGACCTTGCTTACTTAACTTTAGTTTCTTTGTTAAATTCTAAAGTTAGACTAGGTAAGTTCCATCTTGAAGGTCTGTCTTTTTAGGATTCTGTGTACCTACTGTATGAAATTTCCCACTGAACTGAGTCTGTGTGTATGTTTCAAGAGACAATCTGAAAGGTCAACCAAAACCAATGCACCACTTCACATGTTTAATTTGTTCATTTGAATAAACAAAAACTGCACAAAATAGTAAAAAAAAAAAGTAAAAGCCAAACCTTTGTCTGAATACAAGCTGTCATAGAGAAACCCATACGTCTTCCTTTAACTCAGGGCTGTATTTGGATAAAGGCTGTGTTGTGTAGGGTAAAATTCAGTGGGGAAATTTTAGTCTCTCCAAATTTTTGGCAACATAAGTAAAGACCATTTAGGTGTTTACTGAGGTTTTGACTTAGTAATTAGGTGCGTTGTATAGATTCAGATTAACTCTTTAAATAGCTGCTAGCTGTCAGGATTGAAAGAAAAATATCTCAAAACCATTTTTAAATTGCTGTATGTTATTGATAGAGACAACTTGGAAAACACTTTTTTTATAATGGTTCCACGGAGTTGGGGGCGAGTATTTTCAAGCTTCTCCCGGCACCTGAGAATGCACAGCATCTGTTTTTCAGAAGCTGAATGCCGGAGGCATATTCTGTCTGGTCTTCTTGGTACCTTTTGGAATGCAGCCTGGAACCGGTGGTGTGCCGCATACCTTAGCCTCTTTGATCCTCAAACAAAGATCTATGGTAAACGGGCTGCACACAGGCAAAGGACACCAGAGATGTGCAGTTTCCAAACAGAACCCTGGACAGCCCACAGAAACCTCTATCTTCTGTCCAGAATGCTGGACAGCTCACACAAAACCCCTTCCTGTAATCCATGGCTCCTAATGGCTGTCCAGGTCCCAGATTAGGGTAAGTGTACCCTAACAGCATCTAGGGTATACTCCAAGAGTGAGTGCCTCCTTAAATTTTGCACCCTAGGTGCCTTGCTTGCCTCATCCCACTTTTATCTCTGTGGTTGTCTACAGTTCATTTGTTCATTCAACAAACCTTCACTGAATTCCTAGTAAGTGCCTGTCACTGTGCTACATTCTGGCAAGACTAATAAAACAGTCCCTCTCCTCTTGGGGTTTTGTTCCTTCAGGGAATTGCAACCGTTTACAGAGGTGGAAGCATTTTAAGAAATAATTTTGGGAAGTGAGCAGAAAATAGAACATGGATGGATTTGTGCACCACAATCAGGAAGATAAAGCTTTTGGAAACTCCATGACATTCGAAGCTCCATGACTATGGAGACACGTTTGTGTTGCTAGCCATTGTAAACACAACATCTAGCAAGAGAATAGGTAGGGTCTCAATATTTGTGTGCTATGTGTGATAGTGAGCCATTGGATTTTAAGAAGAGTAGTAGTTTTTTCCATTTTGCAGTTTATAAATATCACTCTGGCAGTGTTATGGAAGATGGATTAGAAGGAAGAGAGAATAAATGCAAAAAGACCATTTATGAGATGATTGCAGTGGTTAAAGTGAAAGATGATAAACGCCAATATCAAACTCAAAATAGATATGAGCAACAGGGTATGAGAAAAGGAAGAATATAGAATTAACAGAAGTTTAGTAGGAGATGCAGATTTTGTGGAAAAGATTATTCACTTTGGGATAGCTTTGAGTTTGAAGTAGCTGTGCAACATTAAAGTGAAGGTCACTAGGGGGCAATTGTTCTGGAGGCAAGCCAGAAGTCTGGGCTGGAGACTATTGATTTGTTTCCAAAAACAGTTATCGGCTTCATGGAGTCATCCACTCCCTCTCATGAGAAAAATAGTAGGGGCTTGAGGCACAGAAAGAGGCAAATAAGGAAGAATAGCAAAACTAGAATATTTAAATTCTGTTGCCCCCATGGCAGTTACATTTTGATGGACCTGTTTTCTCACTCATACAATAATGGTATTGATTCAGGTTATCTCTTTGTTCTTTTAAAATTTTATGTCCTCTGGCTATTCTAATTCAGGGTTTAAAAGTCTAATGTCTACAGAGGCAAGGTAAGATTTTCTACATTAATGAAGCTGGCCAGGAGACCAAGATAATTTGGAGATTATATGAGTACATGTAGGGTACATACAGAGTACACATAGAAAACATGTAGAGTTCACTCCTTATCTCCAGATAACTGTTGCCACATGAAAACTTAGACATTAGAATATGCCTTTAAAGGTAGATGAAGATACCATGTTATATCCTCATGGCCCAATTCTTATTTCAACTATAGCGGGACAGATCCATGTGAGTTCTCAGTCATCTTGGGACAACAACATTCTATCTTTCTGCTTCAAGATCTTTCCTAATGTTGTGGGACGTACTGGTTCACATACAAGTGAAGTCCAAAATGTGGCAAGTTACACCCCAGCAGGCCAACCCTCAGCCAGTGGAAGATGAAGGTTTGTGGATAAATGCTCTATCCTCTCAGCTTTCAGGTGAGTGATTCTAGGAGACATTCTTTATGCTTTCCAGAGGTTAGAGTGGAATTGAACACTATTGCCTTTGGAAAAGATCTTGATAATTCTTTTATATTGTAAAACATAGAAAGTCTCCAGGAAAGTTTTAAAGTGACTCTTATCTCCTATGACTGGAGATGGAATGCACAACTCTAACAGATCTCCTATACTAAAGTCAGGACCATGTTAGGGAAGGAATGAGGCCCTGAAACATGGACTTGGGACATTTGGGTAGATGTGTCTAAACTTGAATTCCTAGATGTCCCTGAGCCATTTTGGGCAATAGACACAGCTTCTTTTCTCTTCTTAGAGAATAGCCTTCTCTCTCCAGGAGACATTTCCTGGGGTGGATGTTTCTCAAAATAATGCTGTTTTCCAAAAGATCTACTCCTACCTCGCACCACTGCTTCTATACCAGTAACTAGACCAATAACAGGTCTCAACATAGGTAAAGTGAAATAAAATCCCTTTATAGAGAATAAAAAGCTTACTCACTAAAAGAGTTTTAGGACCTGACTAATATACACCAGCAAGAATCTGGGAAATATGTGGGAGAGAAGATCTTGATGGAGTTGGACCAAGTAGAACAGAATGCAAAGCTGTGTGAGGGTGAATTTATTGATATGGGAGTACTCTCCTGTGACTTAGGACTTAGCATTCTGGTAGAGACACCTGGAGCCGGTCTAGCACGCTTCTGGAATGACTCCTTAAATCTTCTGAATGATGATGGACTATAGTAAATGAATTGGGTATGGCAAAGCCTTGCAAAGCGAGTACTAAAGCTTAGGGAAGTAAAACTGTTGGAATGGAGTACCACTGAATACCCTCTACCTAACTGTCTCCCTGGGAGGGCTCAGAAGTCATACCTTCAGCTGGACAATTAGGAATATACTACTGAGGGGGAAAAAGCATGACTGAAAAGTTCAGTGATGGTTGACTGCTGAAAGACAGCATTGACTGCAGGAAACACTGTGGTGGAGCAGGGCTCCAGAATTTCAGAAGCCAGCTGGCAGCACTTTATATCAGAGGAAAGGTGGTCACAGTTGGCAGCAAAGCTAGGATGGCAACCAGAGTTCTTTGACTCACAGGGATCTGTCAGAACGGTCAATAGATGATGACATCCTTAGGGGTGAGTTATCTGAGAAGCTGACTAGGGTATTGCTTGACTTGTACAATGGGAAATAATTGAGAATTGAAAATCAAAGGCTGACATCAGTCACAGCAATGGAAAACTGCAATTCCTCATTCAATTTCTAGACATGAATCAGTTTTCAGACTCAAGGCCTATTGGTTGAAGTGAGATTGGTTCTTCATGAAGAAAGACCCTGAAATACCACAACAATAATATTTTATTTGTTTATTTAATAAATATTCTCTTTATTCCTCCCTAAAGAACTGGTAACAATTTATGAGAGTGAGTGTAAACAGAGAATAGAGGAATAGCGAGAATCTACTAGGGATATTGCATATGAAGTCAGAGATCACAGTGATGCTATAGGGGAATCAAAACACAATCACGAAAGCAATTATACTCCAATAAAGATGTTAAAAAAAACAAAAAACAGAAAACACAATCATGGTCCCTTGGTTAGAGTACAGGCTTAGCAGAAATGATAATAAATGAAATCTTGACCCAAATCCATCTAACAGTGGATCCAGGGGGTCCATAGATCTACCAAGGGCTGGAATATATAAATGGGATGGATATACTTAACTGTTGGTATAACTCTCACATCAGTGTCTGATCTGTAGAATAAGAACCATTAAAGAAGAGAAAGCCAAGTGGAAATAAAACACTCCATCTTCCAGCCAAGATATATATCAAAAGAAATATTGCATACTAGGAGCAACTATACTTATTAGCTAGTGCATCTGATAGGTCCAAGGGGTGGACTGTAGCATATGCTTTTTGGTATTTTGTCACATCTCCATGTTCTGCTTCTGATTTCAGCTGCAACTGTGATGGATAATTCTGACTCACCAAGGACAGCATCTCACCTCAAACTTGTACTACATGTCTTTCTCTTTATAGCTACAATGTTTTCTAATTATGGGAGTCAGATCAGCCTATGTACGAACCTGGCTTGGTTTGCAATGCATGCAGAAGTGTTAGGAAATTAATATCTCAAGGGGAGAGGGGCACTGGTGCATAAATGTCACAGCCTCTGGTCTTTCAGGTCATTAATTTTGGAAGGCTTTCTAACTATATCCCAGAAATTTCAGTGCCATCAAGCCTCTGTTGCTTCCAGCAATAATTACTCTTTTGTCAGCTTTTCCTCCTTGTCTATTTCATCTTCCTGCTCCCTTACTATTGATTTCTGAGATCAGTTTCCACAAAAACTACTTATACCCAAGCCTTTGTCTCAGTGCCTGCTTTCCAGGGAAACCAAGCTATGACATAGACTTGATGTTGCCAGATATTCCATTTTTTTTTTTTTTTTTTTTTTTGCGGTACGCGGGCCTCTCACTGTCGTGCCCTCTCCCGTTGCGGAGCACAGGCTCCGGACGCGCAGGCTCAGTGGCCGTGGCTCACGGGCCCAGCTGCTCCACGGCATGTGGGATCTTCACGGACCGGGGCACGAACCCGTGTCCCCTGAATCGGCAGGCGGACTCCCAACCACTGCACCACCAGGGAAGCCCCCAGATATTCCAGTTTTTAAAGAGAATCTGGAAATCTGGATTTCTATGAGAAACTCCTGATTTTTCAATGACAGCTGCTAATTAATTAAGAAAAATACTATGTTGGCCAATCATAACACACCTATTATTCATTCTTGCTCCCATGAACCACAGGTGTGCAATTTTTATTCTTCACAAAGTTCTGTATTGCCTAGAACGTGAGACTTTGGTGGCATCAGTTATTAGGCTGACAGGGTAGAGTAAAGGGAAGTGTGTTCATGGCCTTCTCTATCCTCTTGAGCAAAAAGAAAGGCAAAGTGAAAGGGAATGTATTTAGGCCAAGATATTAGGCATGACTTGGTGTCCATGCATAGAAGAACGTGTCGTTTAATTTTTGCCTGATCTCTGTAGCATCTATACAACAAAATATGAATTAACGTACTGCTCCATCTTGCACAGACTGGAGCTTGAGCATTATTTGAACTTGGATGTAAAATTTGTACTGGGGCTGGGCACCTTGTCCACTGAGAGTTTGGATCTGACCCCAGAGATGAAGCCACTGAACTGATTGTCAGCCTCAGGCAATGGCTACTGGAGGGAGTGAAAAACATGCAGCTAGTGCCTGAGTCTTCAATGCTCATGTCCCCCGGGAGAGTCCTGCTTGGTCATGTATATCTAAGCACACAACCTTGGTTACCCAGGAAACCAAGGCCAAGTGGGTTTGGATGCTTTTTTTATGGGCATCATGTCAGATGAGATGTTTCCAGAGAGCTCAGCTGTGAGCATCTTAGAGATGAGGGATTCATGTAGATGTCTTCATCAATGCATACGAGGAGTGTGGTCAGGGGCAGTTTGTGGTGACTAATACCACTGAACACTGGAGCAAATTGCTATTACTCTGAAGGTCTTGTGCCTTGGTATACAAAATGAAGATAGACTTTCATTCATGCAAAGATTAATTGTCTACTATGGGACAGACAGCGAGCCAGGACTTGAAGATAATATGGTAGTGGAGACAAAAATCCCTGATCTCATGACTTTACAATCTGTTAGGAGAGACAGATATTAATCTATTGAATAAATAGACAAGACAAGTTTAGTTGCTAATAAAGCCTTTAAGAAAATAAAACATGGAGATGTGGAAGAAGGTACCTAGCATGTGTCTGTGGGATGGGAGAGAAGGCACTTTGTAGGGGGAAGGTAGGAAAAACCTCTCTGAGGTCACATTAGATCAAGAAGATCTCAGTGCCACCAGGGCACCAGCCGCGTGAGCATCTGTGGGAGGAGCATTCCAGGCAGAGCGAATGTGCGAGACCTCAACGCAGCAGTGAGGGTTCCCGAAGTTGCTGGGAGGACTCTGCCAATTTAAACAGGTCCACCTCCCGACCAAGGCCAGGAAAGGCTTTGGAAATAGGAATTGGAGTGTCAGAAGAGGGTGGTGGACAGAGCCCTGGCCAGAGGGAAAAACCACCGACATTGCTTCTGTCCATTAGCTAGATGGCCTCACATGTCACACTCAATGTTGGACCTCAGTTTCTCCATTTAGACATGAGGGGATGGGACTAACTCAGTGATTTCTTTTTGCTTTTCACTTTTTTCCCCTAAAGCTACTGAACATTTCATTCAAAGGAAACATATAAAACAATGAGGATACAGAGCACAGTTAGCAAACCCTGGATAAAATGTTGCTTGAAGAACCTCCCCCACCAGCCCTGAAATTCTAGGATCCCAAGGGTCAAGGCTCCCTTGCTGAACTCTCAGATCCAAGAGATCTGCTTATATCTTCAATGTTTTGATGTCAAGCTGACACCCCTGAAACTTGCCTAGTGAGGTATGAGATCCTGGGGCCCTATTTGTCTGGGCCCCTCCATCCTGTTTGAAGCCTGCACAAGAGTCTGGGGATTGTAAGGTCTGCTAAGTCAAGGTGAAAAGCTCCTCTCAGGACCACAGAGCCCAAGCCCGAAAGAGGACTCAGGGAAACTATGCCCCTTCTATGACCAGAGTTGTACCATTTCTAGGACCCAGGACAGACAGGATCGCTGCCCTGAAGGCTTTCCCTCCTTGGTTAAAGTGTGGAACAGGAAAGGTGAGGCGGGAGCAGGTGCTCTTCCAGACCCAACCGGAGGGCATATGGTGCTGGTCAATGCTCTGTGTTCTGTCTATTGGACACTCCAGGATGGCAGAAGTGGGACCAAGACATCTTCTAGTTGCAGGCCCGCTGCCCTCCTGCACTTTCCATTCTCTGACTTTGCCCGTGTCAGCCCAAGGAGAATTACTTACTCTACACGTAAACAAGGGCTGTGGTTCTGCTGCCTTGGCAACTTTCCTTTGCAAAGCACCAGGGAGAAACCTCGTCATCACCGCCCTAGGACCCACACACACTTAGGGGAGTGATGAAGAGCTCATTAAATGTTTAAATGTGAAATACCTCGTAACTGCCTTTTGAATTAATATCTCTGAGCATGGTGGAGGGTGGAATCTGATTATGTAAATAATGCATAAATGCCCAACGTAAAAGGTAAACTTTTCAGCCTCAGTAACTCAGCATAGGCTTTGGACTTGGGATGTGACGAGAAAGCTGATTTCTTTCACTAAGCAGGTTTGTTTGTCTTAAAATGTAATTTAGGGAGGCAGAGTGATGTGGTGCAGGACGAGAAGAGTATTGGACAAGGTGTCCAGGGCCCTGGGTGATCTTTGATCAGCTCTTTGCTTTTCTAGGCCACAGTTTCCTTATCTGGTTCAAAAGGGCCACAAAGCCCCAGTTTTCCTACCTCCTTGGCATATGATGAAGATAGGATGAGACAATGGATGCAGAGCAATGCTTCTCAAGGTGTGATATCACTCTGCCAACTGCTTGTTACCTATCTGCAGTGAGGTAATTGCAGAAAGTTAAGAGTAAGCATTCGGAAACTTGTATAGCAATTTGACACTGCAGTGACAGCCAAGTATGTGATCAGGGGCCTCACTTCACTCAATAGGGTAAAAAGCAGTTTGATTGTTGTCAAATTCACATGATGAGTCATACTTGGCATGAGCTTCATACTAGTATTTGTCCATGATGGATTAGAAATAAAACCAACAAAAAGCAACAACAACAAAAACTGACCCTTCATCACAAACACTCTGAGATACACTGGTATAGATTCTTGCTTGGAGAAGTCCCAAAGCATTAGGACACCTGTAATTGAATGAGGTATGGTGTGAAGTAGCTGAGAACTGGATAGAAATGACCTAAGGAAGTGCTCGGCCTAGCCCTTCTGCTCACTTGCTTTATGACCTTGGGTAAATCACTCTCTCTCTGGGCCCCTGATGCCATATGTAATCTCTATCTGAGGCTTTCTCTTTTCGTCAATGTAGCTGGTATAAGATTAAGAATATCAGAATTCCTGTTAATAAAAGGGACCAAAATTGGCTGATGAATTAGGCATGGGGCTGGGAGTGGTGGTTGATTGCAAAAAAAATGGCCACAATCTTTCACTCCTCCAGGTATCTGCAAAATGATTTTTATATCTCATTCCATCGAGAGGTGGAAACCTTCCTTTGAATAAGGGATAGTTGTGTGACTTGCTTTAGCTCATACAGTGCAGCAGAAGTCATGGTAGCCAGTTCTGAGGCAAGGCCACAGGAGGCTTCCCCTGGCTCTCTTGGATTCCTGCCCAGCTGCCATGTGAACAAGCGATGAGCCACCCACTTGAGGCCACCCTACATCAGCCAGTCCCCGGACAACTTGGCAGCTAACTGCAGATTCCAGAGTGAGCCCAGCTGAGAACAGAAGAATCACCTAGCTCACCCTGGTCCAAATTGCTGACCTATAGAATCATATGTTAAGTAAATGCTTATTGTCTTAAGCTATTAAGATTTGGGGTGATTGTTATGCAGCAGAAGTTAATTGATCCAGGAATAAAATATTATGTTGATTGTTACTAATGTGTTGGCTGGAGTCCAGGCAAATTAATGATGGAGCCAGTTGATTACAGCATCCTTCTGGTCCCCCTTTTCCCCCTCATTTCAGCTCAAAAGTTGCTATTGCTAATAAATGAGTCATGGGTGTAAAATGCACAGTGTGGGGAATATAGTCAAGAATTATGTAATATCTTTGTATAGTAGCAGATCATAACTATCACAGTGATCATTTTGAAATGTATAGAAATATTGAATCACTGTGTTGTGTAACAGGAACTAACACAATGCTGCAGGTCAATTATTCTTCAAAAGAAATCCAAACTCATAGAAAAAGAGATCAGATTTGTGGTTACCAGAGGTGGGGGATCAGCTGAGGGAATAACTGGATGAAGATGTCAAAAGGTACAAACTCCCAGTGATAAGGTAAATAAGTACTAGGGATGTAACGTACAACATGATGAAGATAAATAACATTGTTGTATGTTATATATGAGTTGTTAAGAGAATAAATCCTAAGAGGTCTCATCACAAAGAAAAAAAATATTTTTTCTACTTCTTTAATTTTGTATCTATGTGAGATGATGGGTGTTCACTAAACTTATTGTGACGATCGTTTCATGATGTATGTCAGTAAAATCATTATTCCGTATACCTTAACTTTACACATTGCTGTGTGTTGATTATATCTCAATAAAACTGGAAGAAAAAAATTTTTAATAAATGTTTCTTTTTTTTTTTTTTTTTTTTGCGGTACGTGGGCCTCTCACTGTTGTGGCCTCTCCCGCTGCGGAGCACAGGCTCCGGACGTGCAGACTCAGTGGCCATGGCTCGCGGGCCTAGCTGCTCCGCGGCATGTGGGATCTTCCCGGACGGGGGCACGAACCCGTGTCTCCTGCATCGGCAGGCGGACTCTCAACCACTGCGCCACCAGGGAAGCCCTAAATGTTTCTTTTTAATACATGTTGTTTTTGCTTTCCTGCTCCTATTCAGTGAGTTGTGCTTTTTCAAAATGTGCCTCCCACTATCACAAACCAATGACTCTTCAACGTTGTAGATAATAGACCTCTTTGATCATCTGATGAAAGCTGAGGCTCCACACATCAGAAAAAATGCATATCTCCACATTTACATACACTCTACAATTTTAAGACTCTAGGGTCCGATCGTGAACCCCTCTTTTCTGGTTAAGAGTTGTAGGTATGGCCCTAACCTCTCTCCCCAACTCTTCTCAAGTCACTCTCTCATCTCCCACTGTTAACTTTCTCAGTCCTCCATCTAAGCTTCTAAAAGTCTTCTAACCTTATAAATTAATCCACACAAGGCAGTATTAGAACAATACTCCATTAAAAAAGGTAGAGCCCTTGGAAATGATGTCCAAAACATTCTCCTACATAGTATCTCAGTTAATTCTCTTAGCCCTGTGAAGTATGTGGGCAAGACCTATTAACCCTACTTATCTAATGAGGAAACTGAACCCCAATCCAAGGGAGTTACTGCCCAAGGCCCCTTAGCTAGGAAGGGGCAGCATCTGGCATCTTAGTGCCATTCCATGTGACTTTGTTTTTCAGAGACATGTTAGGCTAGTGGTAGCAAATCCAGATGGGGAACACTTATCTTGTGTGTGAGGAGCCTCAGGAAGGCCCGTGTGGCCACGTGGAGAGTAGGAAAAAAGTGGTAGGAGTTGATGTCAAGAGGTTGGAATACCTATCAAATGTAGGATCTTGGAAGTCTACGCTCCCAGAGGATGAGCGAGGAGATTGTCTGTAATATTTTAAGTTTAGCCTCACTTAAGAAAATTCCATAATTAATTGCATCAGTCTATATATAACCTCCTCCTCTCCCTCTTCCTTAAAAAAAGGAAGGGATCTCAGAGTCTTTCACACAGTCCAAACTTAGAATGATTTACACTTTATCTTAAACATGCCAGTCTATACCTTTCACAGCAAAACACAACTTGTTGAATTTTATTTTTAAAACAACCAAGAGGAGTGTGACTTGGGGACCTGATGTTCTTTGAACCAATTCAAGAAAAATTTATTGAGCCGCTACTAGGTGCAATGTGCCCTGCTCTAGGACCTGAGATTGATGAGCATGAGAGAGAATTTATAGTTGAATCAAATGTCTTCAACCCTCAAGAAATACCAGGGGAAATAACAACCACTTCACTCACCTTACAGACTATTTTTCAACCCTCAAGCATGAGCTCAATGTTATTTTCTTCCCTGTCCTTTCCCACTCCAGAAGGAGATGTTTTCTCATTTGTATCTCCTCTCTATAGCCAGAGAACTGGAAAATGTATAAATGGGAACCCACAGTATACTGTGATTTACATTTTTAATTTTTTGGGGGTCTTTTCCATTTGTCTGTGAGCTCTCTGAGGGCAGGCACATGTCTTATTTCTCTTCTTTATGCCCTTCCTCCATTCCAGTTTTCCAGTATTAGGCCAGTAAATACATTTTGAATTGACCTGAATAACCACAAAACACAGAGAAAATGCTGTGTCCAAAGAGAGGTGCAAACAAGGTCTTCAGAGGTGTGTGAGTGCGGAACTTAGTCATATCACATGACTCTTTCCTTCTTAAGGACATAGACAACCATTCCATTAAGGGAAAAAAAACTAATCTTAGGCACTTAGGACAGTGCTCCTAACATAGCAACTACTTAAAGCATTGAGTATTACTATTACTCTTGCTGCTACATTTATAATAATATTACCCCTTCAAGCAAGAGCATTTCAATAGAAAGGAACTCTGAAGCCTTTATAGAATCCTCCCCCTATTTCTGTGGTCCAGAAAGCTGCCCTGCCCATTCACTCACTAAAATAGAGAGAAATTCCTTTTCTTTCTCCAAGGAAAAGGGACGGCAGAATATCCTTGCCCCGAGATGTTTGTCTTTGACTGGCCCGGGAGCCATGGGATTAAATAAGCATATTCTCTCCTCTAAGGTTCAAGGCAATAAAGCATGCATCTGCATTGTTACCATGGCTCCATTGGCTTGTTTGGCTTTCTGTGAGAGCATTTCCAACATCACACCCCTTGTTGTATTTAAAAATTGTTCTATTATCTACTCAGGAGCTGGAGAAGAGAGCATGGCTGGGCATGCAGAGTCTCAGTAAATGGAAATGAACAGATTGCGGACACTGATCCGAGGCCACCACACACAGCTCATCAGGTGTCCACTAATGCTGACCTTACAGGTCGCTGATTTCTTATGGGCTGCCCATCAATATACAGGTCTCTTTCAAGTGAGGGTCGAAGCTGAGGTTCATTTCTTGCAGAAATGGAGGAATAGCATCTCAGTTAAGAATTTTTTGAGTAACATAAACCACTCAAGCCAGGTTAAACAGAAAAAGGAATTTCCTAGAAGGATAGTGGGGCGTCTAATAGAATCCTAGAAAGACAGAATAATCTCATCTCTAGGAAAAGCTGGAGCAAGACATCTTTGGTGACCCTGAGTGTTGTTGTTTTTGATTGTCCAACATCCATTCCCCTTTCCACAATCGCTCCCATTTCCTTTGACAGAAGCATCTTCTTCCTTTTGAATACAGCCTGGTGGAATTATAAATTGGGGTCCTACTCTGCCCTAGTTAATAGGGAAACTACAAAATCCAAGATAGGCCAATTAAATGTTCACTCCCAGGAATTTGAATCTTGATAAGAAATTTAAAGAGATTCAAAATAGTTGAAATTCATCTGTTCTGGCCATAGTACCAGGAGTAGCCTGTTCTTCCCATAAAACTATTCCTTGAAGTTACCATTTCTTAAAGCCTCAGGGTTGTCTTGGTTCAGTGCTTTTCATGGTTTTTGGCTTTCCCAATAATTCTCCAAGTTATCCATATTCTAATAAATACTCACTCATTCCAATAAGTAACCATTGTCAGTTTCTTTTGCTGGTAAACAAAAGAACTCTGACCAATGGAACATCTCTTTAGAAAGTTGCCAATGACTTGGGTCAGCTTATTACCCCTACTCTCTATATCTCACCACCAGAATTTTTGAGGAGAGAGAGTTTGGCACATTTTGGTCCAGTGTCCACTTTATCCAATCAGCTGAACCTAAGGGGCGGGGCCCTATATTATGAACATAGCTGTCAGAGGCTAATGCCTGTGGAGGAAAGGCAGTTCCCAGAGACAAGGCTAGGACTAGTGAACTGAGTCAAACCTTTCTCCAAGGAAAATGAACTACAAACAAATTTTTTGCTGATCAAAAAGCATGGCATGATGTGTTGAAGCAAATCAGGTACTGGGAACAAGGTGTGACCAGTAGGTCAGATATTGATTGGATCTAAAGAAGCGTTGGTCATGAAACCCACATTTTGAGAAGTAGCACAGACTTGGGTCAAAGCAGTCCAGAGGCTCTGTTTAGAGCCATATTTTTCATTGATAAGAACTGCTGTCCCTTGAATCTTTTCAAACAATAAGTCTAGCCTTTGAGAGTCCAATACATAAATACTTATCAGACAGAAGACATGATCATCTAGTATTTAACCTCAGAACTTTCATCTCCTTTTTCCTAAAACTATGTTTCTTTCCCACTCTATTCTGCCAGCCCAGCTCTGTGATAGCAAATATGAATTATCTCTATGTTTGGTTTAATCCTCCATTTCACTTAGGCAAGAATAGTCAGTTATTTTCTTCCAGTGGTACTCATTTTCCCAGGTATTGATTGGAGCATTAAGGGAAGGAGTCTTGCAAAACTTGCAATCCCGATTATATTTGCCTTCTCTGGTCTATTTTAGTCAAATATTTGCTCTCACTCTTTTACAAATAAAGTTTCTCTGCATGCTTGAATTGCACATCTTTAAGAGGCTAAATTTCCAGTATATTTACATCAAAGCCCACAGAAGCAGCTAATCATTAGTAGAGACCCATCTGCCTTTGAAGGGAATGTCCTGGGCATCCTTCCTTAGTTTGGTTAGAACTGAAATTTTTAAAGTCCTCCTATTTTCCCTTCTGAACCATACACAGTGAGCAAAGACACAATCTTGAGGTCACTTCTGACTCTTCTCACTTTTTCCAAAGGATGCTAAGGCAACCAGAGCTCAGATCATGGGCTGTCAGTGTTGTAGGAACCCACATTTCCTGCACTGCTAGTATTCCTGATCAGTGAGCAGTGCTCCATTCCCTTCTGTGCAATGAGCTGCACGGTGTAGTGTCCAAAATCCCAAATTGAACAACTGGGCATCTACATGCCAAAAAAAAGAATCTAGATGCAAGCTTTATACTGTTCACAAAAGTTAACAAAATGGATCACACACCCAAGTGTAAGATGCAAAACTACAAAACTCCTAGAAAACAGCAGGAAAAAATCTCAATGACCTTGAATTTAGGGATAACTTTTTAGATATGACACCAAAGGCATGATCCATAAAGGAAAGATTTCATAAGCTGGACTTCATTGAAGTTAAAATTTTCTGCTCTGCACTGTCAAGAGAATTAAAGGACAAGCCACAGATTGGGGGGAAATATTTTCAAAAGGCATCTGATAGAGGACTGTTATCCTAAACATACAAAGAATTCTTAAAACTCAACAGCAAAAAAATAAGAACCTTGCTTAAAAAATGGGCCAAAGACCTTAACAGATACCTCACCAAAGAAGATCATGGCAAATAAGCATATGAAGGTGATCCACATCATATGTCATGAGGGAAATGCAAATTAAAACAGCAACAAAATACGGCTACGTACCTGTTAAAATGGTGAAAATCCAGAACACGGACAACACCAAATGCTGCCAAGGATGTGGGGCAACAGGAACTCTCATTCATTGCTGGGGGGGTTGCAAAATGGTACAGCCACTCTGGAAGAAAATTTGGTGGTTCCTTACGAAACAAAACATACTTTTACCATAAAATTCAGTGATCACATTCCTTTGTAGTTACTCAGAGTAGCTGAAAATTTATGACTACACTAAAACCTGCACACAGATGTTTATAGCAGCTTTATTCATAACTGCCAAAGCTGGGAAGCAATGAAGACTTCCTTTAGTAGGTGAACGGACAAAAAGTTGTGGTACATTGAGACAATGGAATATTATTTAGCGCTAAAAAGAAATGAGGTACTAAGCCATGAAAAGACATGGAGGAAATTTAAATGCACATTACTGAGTGAAAGAAGCCAATTTGAAAAGATACTGTATGATTCCAACTATACGATATTCTCAAAGGCAACACCATGGAGACAGTAAAAAGATCAGTGATTGTCAGCGGTGAAGGGGTGCGGGGTGGATGAATAAGTGGTTCACAGAGGATTTGAGTGGCAGTGAAGCTACTCTGTATGATACTATAATGGTGGTTACATGTCATTACTCATGTGTCCAAACCCACAGAATGTACCACACAAAGAGTGAACCCTAATGTCAACTAGGGACTTTGGGTGATAATGATGTGTCAATGTAGGTTCATCAGTTGTAATAAGCATATTGTACTTCTCAGATGGAGGGTGTTGATAAAGGGAGAAACTATACCTGAGTCAGGGCAGGGGGTATATAGGAACTCTCTTCCTCTCCATTTTGCTATGGACCTAAACCTGCTCTAAAAAAATAAAGCCTTTTTAAAAAATCCCAATATTTAGGGCTTCCCTGGTGGCTCAGTGGTTGAGAATCCGCCTGCCGATGCAGGGGACACGGGTTCGTGCCCCGGTCCGGGAAGATCCCACATGCTGCGGGGAGGCTGGGCCCGTGAGCCATGGCCGCTGGGCCTGCGCGTCCGGAACCTGTGCTCCGCAACGGGAGAGGCCACAGCAGTGAGAGGCCCGCGTACCGCAAAAAAAAAAAAAAAAAAAAAAAAAATCCCAATATTTAAAAATGAATCAAGTAACCAACACTGTCTTGTGCCGAGCCCTGTGCAATGCAGGGGAGGTGAAGGAGGTGCAGTCCCTGTATACTCAAAGAGCAGCCACTTGGGAAGAATTTATGAGAGACAGACCCTGTGCTGGAACCCTTAAGTCATCACAATGGCATAGCCATTACAAGGATCTCCATTTTACTGGTGAGGAAACTGAGGTTCAGACAGGTCCACGGGACTAGTGATGGACAGAGCTGGGGTTCAAACCTAGGGCTCGCTGATGGCAAAGCCCAAGCTTCCTGGAAACACATGAAACAACTCAAGACAGGATGTCCTGGGGAGCTAGGGTGGGTCAGGCACAGAGTGCTGGGGGGAGCGGAAGCGCCAGAGGGTGGAAAGGAGGAAAAAAAAATCATGGTTGTCTAAATGAAGAGAAGACAGTCTTCCTGAAGGAGATAGAGGTTTCCAGATCTTTCACCTGTGCGTTAGAAAGAAACCGATTTAATCGCCAACGTTTACAAATAAGGAGATTTCACACACAAAAATATGAATTTATGTCTTCTTTCAAAAAATCACCTCTGGGAACCCTGAATCCCCCCCTGCATGTCACAGCTGGCTACACTGAGTAGGCACTCCTTCCTTTAAATGTGGGGTCCACTCTCTTGCTTGTCAGTACCCCCTCTCCAGGGCTGCTTCACACATGGGTAATTCTTGCCCAGCCTCTGCAGGCTTTTGAGTTTGGGACACCCGCTCAATGCCTAAGGGACTTCACAGGCCCCTTCTGTTCTCTTCCTTCTGAACTTCAGCCCCATCCCAGGAAAGAGTCGACCTTCTACATGCCAAGACCAAGGACAGTTTTGAACCAGAGTGTCTGGAGATGAGTGGGCTCAGATGGTGAGGGAAGAGGTTAAGAAGCATTTCCTCTGGCGTGTGGGACTCTTTGGAATTCTCTCCCTTAAACCAGAATGTTTGAATGGCCACTTTCAAGAACAGGCTGGAAGTAGGATGGGGCAGGTAAAGATGAAAGATTTTAAGCTGTCACATAAGAAACTTAAGTGACACATCACCAAGAACTTCTTGCCTTTTGATAAAAATGGTTGCGGATTACTGGAGAATTTTTATGCTTGGACTAAGTCCTCACATCAGATCTGCCTGGTGACCTGCTCCCTATTCAAGCCCCTCCAATAATTATCACAATTATGACAATAATGAGAGTGGCATCGACTATTGAGCACTTATAACATGTGATTCTTTTTTTTTGTTTGTTTGTTTTTTGCGGTACGCGGGCCTCCCTCTGTTGTGGCCTCTCCCGTTGCGGAGCACAGGCTCCGGACGCGCAGGCCCAGCGGCCATGGCTCACGGGCCCAGCCGCTCCGCGGCATGTGGGATCCTCCCAGACCGGGGCGCGAACCCGGTTCCCCTGCATTGGCAGGCGGACTCTCAACCACTGCGCCACCAGGGAGGCCCCTATAACATGTGATTCTTGACTAAGGGCTTTTAATACATTAGCTCATTGAATTTCCACAACCATGCTGTAAAATGGGTATTGTCATCCCCATTGTACAAATGACGAAATCGAGGCTCAGAGAGATTAAGCAACTAGACCCTGGGACATAGCTGGAGAGTGACAGGAATGAGACCAGCCCCAGCTCTCCGAATCCAGAGCTTATGTCCTTCGCAACCATGCCAGCGTCACTCAGTGTGTGGGATGTATGTTTCCGGCATCAGAATTACCCAGTATGTCCCAGCCACGAAAAATGCATATTTCTGAGTCCTACACAGGAGCTCTGCAGAGCCATTGAGGGCGGCGTGGTGGTGCTTGAGGCTTACTGAAGTTTGAGGGCTCCCGGCCGCCTGGACTCCTTTGCCCCCAAGGCTCACCTCTGCCCAGACCCCATGCTCTTGCACTTGAGAGGCTCAGCCTGGCTCTCTGCTGCTCCAGCCTGGGCTCTGCAGGCTGATGAATTATTGAAGTCATTTCATGGGATCGGAAGGAATCTTCAAGGGCATTACCTTCATCTCGTTATTTTTTAGGAGAGAGGAAGAGGAGGCTGAGAGAGGATGGCTGACTGCATCCAGGGCACACACCAATCCAAGAATCCTGCCTCTACTTTTCCTCTGTGCTCCCTGGGCTGAGGGTCCCTTGCTTCCTCTGCCCCTTCCTTTCCCCCTTTTCGAGCAAGATGCCCTTTCTTCTCCCAAGCAAGATGGACAGAGCCTCAGCTTTTCTTTGGGGCTGGCGCTTACGGAGACAGAGCGGAACACCTACAACTGGGTCACTTCAATAGCATTCAGGAAGGCATGTGGCCTGTCTTGCACTTATGGCAGAAAGTTGTCATCTAAGGGCATGCAGCCACTGCATTTGCATTTGGACTGCTGAAGACAACAGAAGCCATCTCCATCTGAAAATCAAGAACTACACCCAGATTGCCCCCCACCCATGCCCTCATGGGAGCCCTTTGCTCTTAGCAGCCCCTGCCTCAAACCTTTAAAAACCAATTAAAATCTTTAAGGTGCCACTTCTCCCTGGCTTTGGGGTTGTCTTTCCTCCTCCTCTCTCTTTTCAGCTGTCTTCAAAACAGAGAGAAGCCTCTATTTGGCTCTGACAGTAAGATCTCCTGGTGCATTTTTTGCCTTGTGTTTTACTTCTGTCGTTGATCAATAGACTTAAATGCCAGGCCTCCATCACAGCTGCAGACTTTGATTACCCAAACTGTCCTGGCCCAGCGGAGCTTGTCTGCTTGAGTTCTGATGCTGAGAAATGTCACAGTGGGGAGGGGCTATGAGCCTCTGTCAGTGCGCAAGGGAGGGCGGTGGTGACAGCTCATTCAGGGCATCTCCGGGCATCCCACAGGTCCTGAGGGTTACCACTGGCTGGAATTCATTCCTGTCTGGGGCTGTTTGCAGCCGCAGGTAAAGTCTGTCACAGCACAAGCACTGAGTGAGGGTGCCATCCACCTTGCCCATGGCAACCAAGCCTCATTAATCTGCTTGTCATGAAATCCGTGAGGAAAAAGAACAACCGAAAGGAGTTCCCGAATCCTGGTGTCAGCTGGGCCGCTCACCAGCAGTGTGACCTTTGTCTTGTCACTCAACTTACCTGTGCCTCAGTTTCCACAGCTCTAAAACAGCTCCCCATCCTTACCGCAGTCTGAGAAATAAAGCAAACAGATGTGAAAGTGCTTTGGAAAGAGTAAAGTGCTATAGGAGAGGGAAGTGTGTCATTCTCATCCCTGCTGAACACTAGTGAAACGAGTGCCTTTTCAAACCTCCTTCCACTTAATTGTCTCTTGTTGCCAAAGTGAATCAGGAGCTGTGCTGTTTACAGAACAATTCTCACTAATAAGAAAGTTAAAATTGTAGGTAGATGTGGGAGAAAGGAGAACTAGGCAGTTGCTGAACTATCTGCAAATGCTCCTGTCCAACAGTTATCTTTCAGTGATCCTTACCTCCATCTGCCTCGAACCCTAAACTCGCCTCCCCACAAGCACAGCTTCTTCACAGGAAAGTTAGTCTCTCAGGGAGAGCGTGAGAAGGATGCTGTGTGATTTCTGTCTCCTTTCCCCAGCTGGGATATGCTTGTGCCTTTACCCTCATCAGCTTCCTCTGTGCAACAGAGGATGTCAGGCTCAGCTGCTGGGACTGAGGGTTCTACTCAGATCTCATTGGCAGAAACCTCCACAACCAAGACCCCCTGATGTCTGGTGTGATGTCATGGATCAGATCTGAGATTAGTCTTTCTCCCCAGGGAAGCAGCTGTTTAGGGGCAGAACTACCAAGGGAGTGTGTCCAAGAACCACTTGTCTCTGCCCACATGCCCACCAACCCTTTGACCAGCAAGGCCGAGAGTCACGTCACCCAGACCAGGCCACCTGGATGGGTGGCTTTCCTCTGAATCAGAGAGTGTTCTTTCGGAGGAGGGGTGGCTATTACTCAGCTCCAGCACCTTGTTGCTAAGGGGATGCAGGCCCAGAGCTGTTCGATCCCCTGATGTTTCAAGAGAAGGCTAGAATGGGAATTATGATGTAAAAGTAGCCAAATTTCCAAAAATCAGCAAAGCGTTTCTGGGCCACTAGCTTGCAGCTTTTGGTCTAAGGTGATGCCGGGGTGGGGTTGGGCAGGAATCCAGAAAGACAGACATGAGGATGTCCAAATCCATTTCCTTTTTCTGCCTTTGAGCTGACCAGATCCTGAAGGCAAGCCACCTGCAGCACAGACTCCCCGTCTCCCTTCCCCCAGGCTGCCCCCCAGACTTCAGCAGTTACTACTCACACCCCTTCTCCCAGTAGGACCAGTGATTAGAATGTCTATGTGTTTAGCAGTTGCCCTCTACACTGGCGTTGGATATACAGTCCCCGTCTTGAATGTTAGGTGCAGCACAAAAACTGACATTATATATCATGCTGGTTGGGGTGGGAGGGTGGGGGGGCATTTCCATCATTTTCAGGAGCTTCTTGAAAATTCAGGAAAATTCAGGAGCCCCAACCTACGTGCATCTCCTTTATGTTAAGGAGACTATCCACAGGTTGCAAAGAAAAAAAAAATTTTTTTAAGCAATTTAAATGGTTTCAGTGATTTTGCTTAGGAGTGAGTGAGCCTGAAATAAGGGGCATCCAATCATTCAAATACCTCTCGCCACTATTAGTGGGTTTCCATCTTTAAACTGCAAATTGTTCTCAAACATGGGCTGAGGGCTGAAGCCTCCCCTTTGAGCTTCACATGACACTGAACATTGGACTTAACTGGTGATTTAAGCCATGCTCAAGAGTAATTTGGACTGACTTGATTTTCACCTTAGTCTCTGGAACCCACCATCTGGTGAGAGAAGCTAACTCTGAAAGTAGGAGGTAAGTTTGGACATTTTTTTTTTTTTTTTATCATTTAGAACTCACACAAACAGATATAACAGCACCTCTCACATCTCTGATGGAAAAGAGAAAGGGACGGACATGCACTTGGGGTGCTGGGCCCTGAGAGGTCGTTAAAGACATCACCAGGCTAGTTGTGGGGATTACAGAGCTGATGTGCTGCAGTTCCCTGTTTTGTCTCAGCAGGTTTCCTCAAAATCGGAAGCTTGAACATCACCTGTCAAGTGTGTCAATGGGAGATTATAAATCAAAGATCAGAGTCACTCCATCTCTCTGACTTTTTTATTCTTTGTCTCTCCCTCTCTTGAGAAATAAACTAGCACAGATGAGCTCACTGTTTTTGTTTCTTCTTTCTTCCTCCTTCCCTTGTAAGGGGACAGCTGCTTTGTATTTTTTCCTTGCGTATTTTTTACACTTCACTCAATACTAACATATACTCCTGCTGCATGTTGAGCTGACATAATGGTACCAAGCATCACAGACCCCTTTGCAGCTGGCTTTCTGCTATTCTTCTTCACTCTCCTGTAAAGCAACTTTGTCCAGTTCTCTGAGCGCACCTGGAGTCCCGCGCCTTCCAGGATGCTCCCCTGGCTGTGCCAGCGCCCACCGGCTCTCCTCTCATCAGGACCCATCCAGCAGTGACCTGGGGGCCCTGCTCACTCCCTGGTTCATCTGTGCTAGTCTGGCTCCCCCAGCTGGACCAGAGCCTCTCTGAGGGCAGCTGCTGAGTCACACCCATCTTTGTACCTCACCCCACCCCACGTAGCCCAAGCACAGCACAATACCATATGGAGTGGGAGTAGCCATGCGATGCTAGCGTTGATCAGTGCTCTGCGGGCAGTGAAGTCAGGAGGCGTAATTCTCTCCCTCATCAGTCTGGCTTTCATCCCTTAAGGCCTTAGGAGGACCCAAGAGAGAACCAGAAATGTCCCCCTGCAATAACAGCATCAGCTCCACAGGAAAAGAGTAGCTGACTGACTGACTGGCCATTTTATTTCCCTAGCTTGCAACTTGATCACACGTTTGGGGGGGATTTTAGGAACAGGACCAGCCAGAGTTTGGCTGAGATATTCTTTTCTCTTTGAGCAGTTGTTTCCAAAATTGGTGTTTCTCAAAACTCACTGCACTTCATAATGATCCTGGAAAACCTGAGGTTTCTGGTCTGATTGGTAGCCAGAGGCTGGCCCTTCTCATCATTCCACTGGCCATTCTTCTTTCTCACATCCAACATCAATTTCTTGGGGGAGAGTTAATTTAAGTCAATGTTTCTCACACCTGCCCCATCATCAGGCTCATCTGGGAAGGCTGATTAAAAATGCAGATAACAGAGGCCCCAGCTTTACCGAAGCTGAAATCTCTAAGAAAAGGTCCTAGAAGTTTTACTTTTAAAACAAATATTCCAGGGGATTCTAATCAGCAAAGTTTGCAAAATGTTGATTTAATAAAAGCAAGCTTTCCCTCAGTATTTTATGGTGAACATTTTCAAACATATAGAAAAATCCAAAGAATTTTCAGTGAATATCAGCACACCCATAATCTAGATTCTACCACTGACATTTTACTATATTTGTTTTATTACATGTCTATCTGCCTATCCACTCCTCTCTCCATCCAACAACCCATCTTTGTTTTGGGGGCATTAATGTAAATTGCATGCATCAGGATATTCTCTCCTAAATACTGCAGCACGCATATTATCAACCAGATTGCAATATTCGTTTGCAGTGGGTTTTTTTTGAGATAAAATGTACAGAGTGAAATGCACAGATCTGACATGTGTTACTGGATGAGTTTTGACAAATGCGTTCACCCATGTAACCCAAACCCCTGTTAAGATGTGGGACATTTCATCACTCCAGAAAGTTCCCTCGCATCCCTTCACAGATAATTTCTGCCCCCACCCTTCAGAGGCAGTTACTTTTCTGGCTTTGTCCACCACAGCTTTGCCTTAATAAAAACAACTTTTAAAAAGCAGAAAAAACAACAAAAATTTTTCTTCTAGTAAAATCATATTCAGATCCCCATTATTTTAAATGACTAAAGTATAGGTGCTGCAGTTAGCACTGAGGGGGGTTCCGAGTCCTGACCCCTGGATCTCCATATTGTCCCTCTAAGCATCCTCTGAGGTGTCACTCTGGTACCCTGATACCTCCAGAAACACCTCTTGAAGCTGCTGCACTAGAGGCCTGCTGTGGCAATGATCACCTTCCTTCTTTTGGGCCTTAGAGTGCATGCTGCTTTATTCTGGGGAAAACTTGCTCTCTCTTAAGTGGAAAAAAGATACTAGATTCCTGGCTACAGCTTGCTACAATAATTTTACAAAGAAGAAGAAAAAAGCACAGCTTTGGTTATTGTTTTTCTGTTTGTTTTTTTGGGGGAAAGTTTTCTCGTTCAAATTTGGGCACATGGGTAACACAGTTTCATTTCACAATTCTCAATAAAGCTACCTGAACTCTGATTGTATCAGCAACCTCCGGCTACTTCCCCAACACGCACCCTGTAATATAAGCTGTAATTTTCACTGGGCAGCAGGGGCAGGCTTTATGGGCTGGGGGACGCAGCAGAGTCTCATCTCGCCGCCTGGTTGCCACAGGCTAATTGCATGGAAGAGAGCTCACCCTCCAAATGTCAGAGAGAATGAGGGAACAGCTCCACCCCTACCCCAGTGGCCCTTTGGATGAGAGAAGTGAGTGGTCTCTGGGCCCTTCTGGCCAGGAGCCATCATCCAGGCTCTGCTGGCTGGACTGTTCAGCTCTCGTTTCAACTTCTGGGCTCCCAGGCAGTCAGTGGCTCCCCGCCAGGGTCCTGGGGAGTGTTACTGCCCCCTGCCCTGATCCTCTTGGTCTCTGTTTTCTATTCCCACAGCGGCTTTTACACCTCTTCCTGAGGTGTGAGTCCAGTATTAATATACAAAGCAGGTTTTCTTTTTTCTTTTTCTTTTTTTTTTTTGTGGTAGGCGGGCCTCTCACTCTTGTGGCCTCTCCCATTGCGGAGCACAGGCTCCGGACGTGCAGGCTCAGTGGCCATGGCTCACGGGCCCAGCCGCTCCGCGGCATGTGGGATCTTCCCGGACCGGGGCACGAACCCGTGTCCCCTGCATCGGCAGGCGGACTCTCAACCACGGCGCCACCAGGGAAGCCCACAAAGCAGGTTTTCAATGACTGTTTGCTGAATTGCTACATAAGAGACTGGACGCATCATGACCTCATCCCCACATAGGCGCCATCCCTTGGCCCCAGGCCAGATTGCTGTCATTCATTGTAGGCAGCCAGTTATTGCTTCCAGGGTTGCAGCAGGGACTCTCTTGACCTCAACAGTGAAAAGGGGATTTTAAGCAGCCACAGCAAAATTCATAACCACCCCAAGTGCCTTGGCTGTCCATTTTTGGACAGTGGTGTTACTAGTAAATGAAGATGGCTGGGAAGACCAATGGATGGGCAAGGCTCATTCTTCTGATATGAAGCATGGCTTTTTGTTAGCTTGTAGTTCAGGCTGTGCTTGATTGTAATTATCCATCCATGGACGTGTTGGCTGAGCCTAAATCCCTGTTATAAAATTCAAATGTGTTTGCTTCAATTCAAACACATTCAGCAAGTGGAAGTTTCAGTCCACAGATGCTTGAGTGCAGGAACTATGTCTATCCTTTATTTGCTTTGAACTCTGGGCTCCCATCCTACTAGGTCAGTGGGAAATTCAATCTCAGCCATGAAAGGCTATCCCCACACCCCAGATTTTGCTGAGCTGCTGGTGCTTTAGACACTGAAGTAGTCATCAATGCTGTTTGCCAAATATTCTGGCTCCTTTCCCCCTTTCTGGAACATGGTATGATTTTACTTCTTGATTCCTTTCTGGTTGGATGGAGTCTGTTGACCACTTCTGACCAGTGAGTTGTGAGTAGAAGTAATTAACCTGATCCTTGGCCCCATGAGAACCGGCAGCCTGTCTGTGCCTCACACTCAGAGGAGGAAGATGTGATGTAGTGGGAAAGCCTTGGGCTTGAATTAAAATCTTGGCTTTGTAACTGACCTGCTGTGGGGCATTGGCAAGTAAATTAACATGTCTGAGTCATCATTTTCTTACTTACAAAATGGTACTCAGGATGCTTCTTACTCCCATGGGGTATTTGGTATCATTTTTGTAAAACCCCTAGTAGAGCACCTGGAACAGAGCAGAGGCTTAACAAATATCAGTTACCTTTTGCCAACTAGTTACAGTCTCACAGTATCTCTCCTTACATATCCTGATAGAGGTGTTGGTGGCACTGGGCTCTAGACACAGCTAATGTTTCCCTCAGAGTCTACCAGCTTCTACTGTAGAGTCACATCTGAACGCAGAACAAAGTAAAACATTTCCTGGCCAGGAAGCAGGCAGCTGCTGGAAACGCACTGGTTCTCTACATCAGGTTGCTATTTCAATGGACTGTTAAATGTCAAGTGAATGTTTTCCTCCTGCTTTTAGACCTCACTGAGATCACCTCTCTGTGATCCCAGCGAGAAGATGTTGGCAGTCTTGATTCACTTGCAGGCTGCACGCTATGGCTTGGGGGAAGGGAGTTAACTAGGTCTATGCATTAAGACAAAATCAAATCTCTAGCCCTGGAGGTTTGTATGAATTATGTTACTAAAAATATATATGTATGCATGTATTCATTCAAAGATATTTATCAAGACCCTATTATATGTCAGGCACTGCTCTAGAATCTAAGGATACAGGGGTAAATAAAAGAGATAACCCTCTCCTCATGGAGTTTACATTCTAGTGGCGAAGTCAGACAATAAGCAAGATAAGTGAGTAAAATAGAAAGGAAGTTAAATAGCAATAAATGCTAAGGAGAAACCTTAAAGCATGGAAGAGGAACAAGAAATGTAATTTATATTGGATGGCCTAGGAAGGCCTCATGAGAAGGAGACTTCTGAGCATATCCAAGTAGCAGCATCTCTAGACTGTGAAAATGCCCCTGCCATGCCCCATCTTACACCACCATTCCAGATAAACCCCAAATGATGACCAGGATGTGCATGTGACTGATATTAGGAATAATCAGAGGAAGGGTGAGCAGAAAATAAGTGCACTTGAGGACAGATGGTAGGAGTGCTGGGTGCAGAGATGACCCTGAAAGGGTGAAACTATACTCACTCATTCAACTGTTCATCCAAAACCTATTTATGCCGTATATATAGTATTTTATTTTAATTTAGTTTATTTTATTTTTTAACAGCCATAAAAAGAAACGAAATTGAGTTATTTGTAGTGAGGTGGATGGACCTAGAGACTGTCATACAGAGTGAAGTAAGTCAGAAAGAGAATAATAAATAACCGTGTGCTAATACATATATATAGTTTTAAAAGTGTTTTAAAAATTATTGCTAAGCCCTTTAGTCTGTATCAGGTCCTGTCCATGGTGCTGAAGTCCTAAACCCGTTAGCGTACTTGCCATTAGGAAAGGGATCCAGATAAATATTGATATTAGCCATAGCAAACACTTACATAAAGGGTACTGCCTACCAAGCCCTATTCCAAGGCTTTACATATATTAAGTCATTTGCTTCTTATCACAATCCTATAAGATAGGAACTATTATTATTCCTATTATGCGGATGAGGCAACCAGGAAAAAGAGAGGTTAATTTCTTGCCTCAAGTCACACACCTAGCAAGTAGCAGAGCCAGGAATCTGAACTCAAGCAATCCTGTTTCAAGGCCTCTGCTTTTAATTACTACACTGTATGTCTATAAAACAATACAATTAATGATTGCAATAAAGCATGATAAGTGTTAGGACAAAACGTAATTTTTTACATCACGGATATTGAAAGAGATGGAAGTAATTGGACTTGACAAAAGGTCAAGGATTCAGCTGTGGGAAGAGGAACTTATATTTTGCCCAGCTTCCTAGGACTGGGGCATACCTGGCTTGCTCAGGAAGGAAGGAGTTTGGATGTTGAAGCCTGGCAGAGAGCAGGAGAAGGAAGCAGGCGGGTCCGTGTTCACACATCAACTCTGTCACCCTGTGGGAACTTGAAGTGTGTCTAGGAGGATCTGTTAACAGTGTTTGTTTCTGGTAAACATCTTTGTTCCTTGAGTTGATTATTTTTAAACTTTTCAAGCTGAGCTAACTTCAGGTGTGATATTTTAAAACACTTGCCCAGCTTTCTATTAGGTGAGTGAGGGGGGAGGGGCATAGAGGAAAGAATCTGAGGAAATTTATTCACACTTGAGTAAACAATAAGCTAGAGTCTAGGACTGGTACTCAGCCATCTGGTATAGCTCTGGTGAGGCTAGCGTGACAGAGGATAGGAGTTGGCTGAGGTAGAGTGGAACATCCTTTATATTTTTTTTTTCTTCAAGTTAACAAACTTTGATGTGATCACTGGCTCTTCACTTAGATTTGTGCCGAGTTCTTACTCTCCAAGATGCTTATGGCTATATATAGTGATAGTAATTTCTAATATATATTCATTTCCCGTATTTTTTGTTTTCCTGGTCAGTTTTGAGTCTGAGAGATAACTTTTTTAAGACCATAGTTGTCAAGAGGAAACATATATTCTAAATTTCAAGAGCTGCCCTATCTATAAATCAATAGCTAGGCCTAGCTATCTCAGACTCTATGTTTCATTCCTGACCATGTTAGAGAAAATTCAGGAGTTGATGTAAAGGGAGTGTCTCAAAGGAAAGAAGGAAAAAGACCTTCCTGGGAGAGAAGTTGGAGGAAAGGAAGGAAGTAGTCAGAAGTAGAGGATCTGGATCACCCCTTGTGGAAAGAAGGTGTAGAACCTAGGCAAATACTCCTGTAAGTTTGAATAACTTTACCAGATCAGGTAAAGTTGCTTTTTATTTCTTGGGATTCAGTCTGGAAAATATTGCAAGCCCCCTGAGAAAAATCTTCATGTTCAACATGGAGCTGGAACAACATAGTTCCACACAGTTGGTAGCTTAGACTAGTAGAGGGAATTATGTAAGCAACGAGAGGGCTGCCATTGGCATTTTTCAAGCCTTCCTGACTCTAGTTAGTCATGGAAGAAGCACAAAGATCTCACAGGCTTTCTAAGGGAATGAGGCTGTAGTTGAATTGCATGGCAGGGCCCCTTAGAGCCTGGGTGAGGCTATGGCAGCTGGGACCAAGGAAGGCTCAGTTCTTTGGGACACTATACATTTTAACACTATGGCTACAGTGGTGGGTATCAAAACATGGCCATCTACAAGCAGACCAGAACCTCTCCCCAGCCTCCCCGCAAAAAAGCAACACTTGGTTCTGAAGCTCCTACCTCATCATCACTAGGCTACCACACAAAATGCCTCTTGAACTCAGCATCACCAAGAAATACAAAAACCAGAGAAAATGGAAAGAAGACAGCCCTTATTAAATTTTGAACTTCCTAAATGTTTATCTAAGAATGTTAGTAATACTTTGGTACTGATACACCCATTGGAAAGTTTAAATTCTTCATGCCCCATTAGCAGGAAGGGATTCATAAGAAACTTTAGTTAGTTACAAAATATAGAGAATGCTACAATATTGTACCTTGAGGTCATTGAGCTCACAATTTAGTCTAATTAAGGGGATCAGACATGAAACAAAAAGCAAGGCAGATGAGGGGTGGTGGTCCCAAATGAGTGGGTCAGACAGTGAGCATGTTGAAGGCACTGGGACAGTGATCTGCATGCTCTAGTAAGCTTGAGAAGGCTCTTCCCTGCAGGAGGAAGAGTTGAACTGCTTGGAAGGAACCAGCAGGATTCTAGCCAAGTCATGTCCCACCTCAGGGTCTCATGACTGGAAGTTGGGCCATTTCTATCTGCCCTGGATGGCCCACAGTAGTTTTGTGAGATTCAAATGATATTATGGATACCAAAAAGCCATGAAGACAGTTTAAAAAATTAAAAAGAGATTCAGGTGTACTCCAGGTGGCTGGCATGCCTCCGGATGTCTTTTCCCCTTTCACAGAACTAGAAGGTTATCCTCCCTGGCAGGTCCCTGTAGGAAGGCTGATTCACTGCTCCCTTCTGAAGTCTGCGAGGCAGGGAGCCTTCTTCCTGCCTGAGGCTAGTAAATACTTCACAGGCACTTGGTGTCCATGGAGGAGAGGAAGGGGGTGGGGGGTTGGATGGGCTGGAGATGGAATGAGGAGGCAGCTATATGGGGAAAGTGAAAAAGCTGTGAAGAGTCCTTACCCATCCTCCTGTGTGAGGCTGCAAAGGGGGCAGGATCGGTCCCACTGATTTCTACAGTTCTATTTTAGAGGCCTGTGGGGTCATGTTTTGAGGGACTGGGCCCTTAGTGATAAGAGCCTTTTTCATGAAGTATTCTCACCCTTGAGGGTCACATGAGTGTAACCCTTCTACCAACCCTAAGAAAGAAACTAGAGTAAAACCCATCAACCCCCAGGACACTGGAGGAGCAAAGTACAATAGAACAAGACTTGCCTCAAAGGTCTCTTTTCTCCATTTTTAAAACAGAAAGTGTAAAATATACAGAATATTCTGCTTAACATATGTGTAAGCACCCCCAGAATGAACAAATATTGATATTTTGTCATATACGCTCCTGTTTTTAAAACACATCATAGACACAGTCAAGTTTACCTTTTGAAACCTTCATGAGTCCATCTCCCTCTCCATCCTCAGAGAGAACAACTATTATAAAGTTTGTGTTTATCCTTCCCGTCCATGTCTCTATTATTTATGAATTCATAAACAAAGGTATGGTATTAATATATATGCTTTAAATTTTTTCCATAAATGATAACATATAGAATGTGTCATTCTGCAACTTGCTTTTTCTGCTCAACAACTTTTGTTTTTGAGATCATTCTATGTTAATTCATGTAGTTAGACTCTGTTATGGGCTGAACTGTGTCCTCCTAAAATTCATAAGTTGAAATCTTAATCCCTAGTATCCCAGAATGTGGCTGTATTTGTAGATAGGGTCTTTAAAGAGAAAATTAAGGTGAAACGAGGTCTTTAGCGTAGGCCCTGATCCAGTATGACTGGTATCCTGATAAGAAGAGGGAATTTGGACACAGACACATACAGAGACAAGACCACGTGAAGACACAGGGAGAAGATGGTCATCTATAAACCAAGTAGAGAGCCTGGAACCAATCCTTCCCTCATGGTCCTCAGAAGAAATCAACTCTGCCAACACCCTGGTCTTGGACTTCCAGCCTCCAGAACCATGAGAAAATACATTTCCGTTGTTTAAGCCATCCAGTCAGTGGTGCTTTGCTGTGGCAGCCTTAGCAAACTAAGACGCCATTGCACAAGGAAATATTAGTGGAGGGCTACTGGCTATCATGGACTACTATGTCAATTTTCCTTGGGATTTGTGGATTTTATTGGAGCAATTGACAAAGGCCTAATGCCACTAACTTGTTGGGTTTGAATTGTAGGTACTGTCACAGGTTTTTGAAGAATAAGTTTTGGAGTGAAGGATCCTTCCAGTGCCCCATAATTATCTCCAGGAAATTGATCCTCTGGGAAGATTACACAAAAAGTCCTAGATCAGAGGTTGCCACATCACTGGACCCATCCAAAGAGCATTAGCCACTGGCTTCTAAATTCTTTCTAATCTGCGGAGTCTGATATGCTCTCCCAGGGACGGCTCTCAATTCAAGAGATCAGCATAAGAAGTAATGACCACATTTCAGAAGCCTCATGTATAACACATAGCAGGTTTTGGAAAAGCGGAAGATGCCATCATACATGCATCCTGGAGCCAGGCTTGGGACATCATGCATCATTTTTAATAAGGCATTTGTGATGCTGCGGAGAAGGCTTCTGCACCTCTAACACTGGCCCACAGCCTGAAGAAAACACCTGGATAGATTCCACCCGGTCAAAGATCAAGAAAGCCAGCAGGGCCTAAACCTACTCTTCAGACTTGCTCATAGCAGCCTCGCGAGGACTGACCTCCTGGCCTTGCTGCAAGAATGGGATAAAATAACAACGGCTGAGAAAGCTCTTTGCTGTGTGCAGACAGCTTATGAAGAAACCACAGAGTCTACATGAAAATTCAACTTTCCGTTGTAGCCCAAAGTATTTAAAATTCTCAGGGAAAAGGAGGTGTATGGTCTCTTTCAGAAGCACTTTGGAGACATTGTTTATAAAGAAGAAGATCTTTTTTTTTTTTTTTTCTTTTTTTTTTGTGGTATGCGGGCCTCCCTCTGCTGTGGCCTCTCCCGTTGCGGAGCACAGGCTCCGGACGCGCAGGCTCAGCGGCCATGGCTCACGGGCCCAGCCGCTCCGCGGCATGTGGGATCCTCCCAGACCGGGGCGCAAACCCGGTTCCCCTGCATCGGCAGGCGGACGCGCAACCACTGCGCCACCAGGGAAGCCCAAAGAATAAGATCTTTAAAAATGAAATTTGTTGGGACTTCCCTGGTGGTCCAGTGTTAAAGAATCCACCTTCCAATGCAGGGGATGCAGGTTCGATCCCTGATTGGGAACTAAGATCCCACATGCCTCAGGGCAACTAAGCCCGTGTGCCACAACTACTGAGCCCACACGCCTCAACGAGAGAGCCCACGTGACACAAACTACAGAGCCCACGCACCCTGGAGCCTGCAGGACACCACTAGAGAGAAGCCCATGTGCCGCAACAAAAGATCCCGCATGCTTCAACGAAGATTCCGCGTGCTGCACCTAAGACCAGATGCAGCCAAAAAAAAAAAGAAAAAAAAGGAAAAGAAAAAGAAATTTGTTAAATAAAGTAAACTACAACATATTTATATCAATGCAGCCATTAAAAATGGTATATTCTGACATGGAAAAATGTTGAAGATGGTGTTACTTGGGGAAAAAAACAGATTACTTAAAAAAATAGTGAGTACACTGTAATTCTATTTTTATTTTTAAATAATACATTTACAAAGGAGACTAAATAGTCATATATATGACTATTTATATATATGACTATTTATATATATATTATATATATATATGAGATAACTGGATTATCTCTGAGTGGTAGGTTTATAGATGCTTTTAGGTTTTTTCCTTGCTTCTTCTTCTGGGACACACGTACACACACACACACACACACACACACACACACACACACATATTTCACAAAGAATAATTTATTCATTCTGGGATTTAGCTCCTCTACATGTAGTGAGAGAGGATATGAAACTAGGCAATCTTTGGTCTCTACCAGTTGTGACATTCCAAGACTATGTTTCCAAAGAATGGGAAATTTGTTAGACTTGGTGAAATAAAATGTGATTACCAGAAGACTGTTTACTTGATTAAAAAACAACAGCAAAGTTGTCGAGGACCCAGAGCTGACTGCCACACCCACACAACCCATGATCTTTCATGATGTGTTGCTATTGAGAGAAAAAAGTAATCGTTCACAGATACTAAACACATCATAGCCTTGACACTGTGCCAAGTGTTCTGCATGACTCATTTTAGTTAGTCCTCATGATAACCTTACGAGGCAGGTGCTACCATTGTCTACATGTTTCAGATGGGGAAGCTGTGACTTTAGAGAGGTCAAGTCAGAGTTCAAAGTTAATAACCAGAAAGGAGGGGAAGGTGGATTTGAAGACAAAACTCAGATCCTAGAGCCTTAATTTTACTCTCTGCTGCCTGTAGCGGGGCACTTCCTCATCCCTTGAGGGGCCTGAAAGCTAAGAACCAGGGGAGGGACCAGGAGGCAAATGTAAGCCTCTCAGGGCAAGGACATCAGCAGAGAATGATGAACTTGCGTCCCACTAGGGCAAAGGAAGCCACCCCAGGAAACTAAGGGCTGAGCTTGGTGAGAAATGCGTCATGAGCCTTTTCCCTAGGAAAGGTCAAAGTGGCTTCTCTCCATGCAGATTCAAGGAGACTGGATTTAAGTGAAGAATTGTTAGTAACAGAGGACGAATGAGAGAAATAAGCTATACCCAGGTGTCTGCATTTTCTTCGAAGTGTTCTGTAAGGTTTCATATCGGAAGTGAGTTAATGAATCATGCTGTTACTTTAATAAAGTGTGCTAGTTTTAGAGGTAAGGGGTATTGGATTGGGGCTGTGCTACTCCACCCTTGCCCTGCCCTGCAGGGTGACCCAGGTTCCCAGGCCAGCTGACCTCCACCAGGGCTCAGCAAAGGCAGCACTGGTGGGGAGTCAGATGATTAGAGGAAGAGAAAAGCCACGCTAACTCCCCTCCACTGCCTCTAGCAACATCCCTGCTAAGGGTTGTGTCTCCTCTGAAGCTCAAGCTCTCACTGGATCACCTACCACATTCCAAGCTTCTGCTGAGTCACTGGAGACCCAGAGTCCAGTAACCCCACCTCCTCCCATTGTCTTTCCAGCCTAGTGGTGGTAGCAGCTTCTTGCTATTGCTAATCTTTGGCTAGCTTGCCATTGTTTGCCTGGTTTCTCTGTTCTTTCATCCCTTGTATAACAAATTAAGTCCTCTCTGTTTGACATATCAGAGTGTTTTTTTCCTTATTGGATTCTGATTGATATGTTCCCTCAAAGGTCAATTTCTGCCATTAGAAATACCAGTCATATATGGCAAAGTGTTTCAGGTAGTATAAAGGAACTTCAAGGGGGGTTCCATAATAACAAAAAGATGGGTGATATTAATACAAGGCAAAAGTATCAGTATGACCCTTAACTTGACCATTAAAGAATAAGGGAGCTTGAGGAGATAAGAGCATTGTGGATGGGGAATCTGTATCAACAAAGGCATTATCAATAAGAACCCTGGCCTTATTGAAAAAGAATGTGTTGGTAATAAAAGAAAAAGTGGATGAAAAGTGTCCAACGCTGCACACAGAAGTTTCTCAACAAAGGTGCATCTGAAGGTGGGGATGTACAGAGCATGGGGGAAATAATAGATGGTGGACATGTCTAGAATGTAAGGTCAGAGGGTGCTGGAAGGGTTAAACCAAGAAGGGCGTATCAGGCTCTGACAAAATACCAGCTTAGAGGTCTGGGCTTCATCTTAAGGAAACCTCAGTCACCATTGACGCCCAGTGCCTGGCACATGAAAGCTTGAGTAAATGAGGAACTACGGACAATGTTGGTAAAGGGGAGAGCTGTAAACAGAAGCATGCTCTACAAAGCTCTCTCTGGCAGCAATGTATAGACTGGCTTGGGGTAGTGGGGAGAGGGGAGGGGGAAGGAAAGGACCAGTTAGAAAGCTATCACAATCGGACATGGGCTAGAGAAAGAAAAGAAGGGCTCAGGTCTGTTAGATATGAAAAAATTGGAATGGCAGTTCTCAGATTTGGGGGATTGTGACATAAATGTGCCTCTGGGGGCTGGCACCCAAGTGACTGGGGGACTAGATACGCCACTGTGACATATCCATGTGGATCAAGCAGGGATCCAAGGAGGGCAGGAATGAAGATAGGGGAGATGCATATGTAGTGGTGACAATTATTTAATACTCATTCTTGGATCTTCTGGCCTTTTCTTTCTTGTTGTTGTAAAGACATTCATTTTTCTTCAAACCCAATAAATTATTCTCTGTCAGCAAGCTGCAGGGAGGGGATGAAGAAAAGATCTTGGTTTGCTCTTGGCTTTTCTTCTGTCTAGTCCAAACACTGGAAATGTCAAGTTTGCTCACTAATTAAACATGTCTGTCTTGGACTGAACTTATATCTTTCACTGAGAAGGTGTAGATTTCCAGGGAGACATTACACATTCATGTTTCCAAATACAGCGTTTTGAAATCTCCCTGTGTGACACAAATACCAACTTTGTGAAAGTGTCTCCTGATAGGAAAGACACCTGTGTAAGGCAGCTCGGGTCTGGGAGAGAGCCAGGATGTGCTCAGTCCATGCCCTTTAATTTTTTCTCTGGGAAAACCTCTCTGAGAGCCTCTATATGGCCAGCCCTAGGCCTTTCTGCATTTCCATGAATTCTACTACCCAGCTGATGCCTCCCAGGACTGGGTCATGGAAAATCTTATTCCCTGGTCAGGTTGAAACTGTCCCTTTCACCGTCCCTGGTGTCTGGATGGCCAGGAACTGACAGTTTGCAATTACGTCTTTGGCCATGATTTTACAAAGCCTTACTAGAATCTTATGTGGGAGGTATCATTACCACCCACATCCCACAGATAAAGAAATGGTTTGCAGCCTTTAAATCCTTATAGAATGAGATTCATTGATCACATATTTTCTAGGTGCCAAGTAAGTATATGCCAGACCCTGTTTTAGGTGCTGCAGATACAACCGTAAACACGACTGACAAGGTCCCTGCCTGCTTGGGGCTTTGGTCTGGTGTGGAAAGCGAGTAAATAATTGGGAAACTGGGGAATCAGAGAAGTTAGATCACGTGCCAAGGACAAGTTACTACTGGTTAAGTGGCCAGGCCAAGCCTGCCCAACAAATATTGGGTCCCTCTTCTTAAGCAGTAAAACACAGATCTTAAAAATGGGAGAAAAAGACGTGATGTCACCTGAATCCTGGAGAAGTCAAAGGAAAAGGAGAGCCAGAAGGGAAATGGCCTGAGTCTTACACGTGTGAAGACATTTCTGTTATGCTGCCAGAGTGCCTGGTGGGGCTGACATGTGTGGAGGAGGCCACCACCGCTCACACCACGGCTGAGTTACCATGTGGTGAGGCTGGAGAAAAGCAGTAAGGCTGTGTGAAGACAGAGTTTTCAGTCAACTTTCCTGGACTTGTTTTAAGTCTCAGAATCTCAGCTTCCCCAGCTGAACAGGGGCACTTTGACTCGTCACTCCATCATGTGTTCCCAGCCTTTGGGAGTCTATGGATCTATAATATTTTTTAATGTGTGGGGTGGAGTTTCAAGTCAGTACATTAAATAAATGTTTTCATAAAACCCTACTGCCTACTCTTACCAGCTCTTGTTAAAGAAAAGACATTTCCATACCAGCTAAAGAGAAAAGGAATAATATCATTTATAAGAATGTGAAATTTAAAACAACTCTTTGAATTATTTTAGCTGTTAAAAAAACAAACCTCAACTTTGTTATTATTTTTCTTATTTCCCTGTGGACTATGGCGAAAACTGCACCATGGAACAGTCCCATCTTGGATCCATGCCTAGCAGTTGGGAACATGGTCTCTAGGCCCCTGTCAATTGCTCTCCGCTTGAGGAGGCCAGGAGACAGTCTGGGGTCTGCAGCTATTCTTCTTGGAAGCGGACCCTTCCTGGCGGCCTCCCAATCTCAGGGTTGCATCTGGAGGCCTCTGTTTGGTCTGCGATCACTGAAATGGCAGCATCCTGCCAAAGCAACTCCCTCTAAGTCCTGCCATATGGGGGCTGCATTTCCACTGGGTCTGGAAGCTCTTTCACTTACAGCATCAGTCCCCACTGATAGATTCATCCAGGTCACACTGACTGAAACAAGGCTGCCTAATTAAAAGCAAGGGCTTTTAGTTATACGTATACATCTATCTATTCTTTCTCAAATTCGTTTCCCATTTAGGTTGTTACAGAATATTGAGCAGAGTTCCCTGTGCTCTACAGTAGGTCCTTGTTGGTTATCTATTTTAAATATAATAGTGTGCATAGGTCAATCCAAAACTCCAAATGTATGCCTCCCCCCTACCTTTCCCCTTTGGTAGCCATAAGTTTGTTTTCTAAGTCTGCAGTTCTGTTTCTGTTTTGTAAATAAGTTCATTTGTATCATTTTTTTAGATTCCACATATAAGCAATATCATATGATATTTGTCTTTGACTTACTTCACTTAGTATGATAATCTCTAGGTCCATCCATGTTGCTGCAAATGGCATTATTTCGTTCTTTTTAATGGCTGAGTAATATTCCATTGTATATATGTACCACATCTTCTTCATCCGTTCATCTGTTGAAGGACATTTAGGTTGCTTCCATGTCTTGGCTATTCTAAACAGTGCTGCAATGAACATTGGGGTGCATGTATTTGAATCACGGTTTTCTCTGGATATATGCTCAGGAGTGAGATCGCTGGGTCATATGGTAGTTCTATTTTTCATTATTTAAGGAACCTCCATACTGTTCTCCATAGTGGCTGTACAAATTTACATTCCCACCAACAGTGCAGGAGGGTTCCCTTTTCTCCACACCCTCTCCAGCATACATTGTTGGTAGACTTTTTGATGATGGTCATTCTGACGGGTGTGAGGTGATACCTCATTGTAGTTTTGCATAAACTTCAACAGTGGCTTTACAAATTCCAAGCACTGTAAGCAGACCAGATGGAAGAATGGGTCTATTGTCGTGAAAGCCAGTGTTCCTCCCCTTTCAAAGGACTCCTCAGTCATGGAGGCACCTGCTCTCCTCGGGGCGTTGAGGATGGTACTTTCACTGTCAGCTCACCATGAACATGGGAAGGGTCCACTTCGGCACAAATACGATTTGCTTTCCTGGGATATTTCCATCAGAAAGTCAGTGGTTCAGATGTGTACCTTTCGGCAGAAGGGGAATCAATATGAGGGAAACTGAGTACAGATGGGGCAGATGTCCTGTGAAAGGGGATGTGGGCTGGGAGGAGGCACTGGGTGATGAAGCAGTTTCCAGGGGGTCATCAGCAAAGCCCCAGGGGTTAGACAGCATTTGCCAGCCCAGGTCTGGACCTGGTTCTGGGGCTTTGTGCCGGGGAGCTCCCACAGACTTCTCTATTTGATTATTTCTGCTGTTGGCCGTACAGCGTGACTTGCAGGATCTCAGTTCTCTGACCAGGGACTGAAGCTAGGCCATGGCAGTGAAAACTTGGAATCCTAACCACTAGGCCACCAGCGGACTCCCCCCTGCCTTTTTCTTCTGGCTGCCCTGCACGACTTGCTGGAGTCCCCAACCAGGGATTGAACCTGTGCCCCCTGCAGTGGAAGCAGAGGGGAGTCCCACCAGCTTTTCTAGATTACTCTCCCCACTTCTCCACTCTGCTCCGTGTATCAGAGGCTGACCTATAGGAGCTGCATCTCTTGTCCTCATATTGAGTTTGGCCAATGGGAGCTGCCAGCGGTGATGGGAGGGTAGAAGGAGGAAGAAGTTGGGGTATTTATCCACCCCCCGCCGTTCTTTCCCTACCAGGTTGCTGTGGGCTGGCTTGCAGGCCACAGCTCCTGCCAGGTGGTTCTTTCCCTATGCTCTTCTCTCCCAGTTTGGGATACCATTCCTCCCCCTTCTACTTCAGGTCAGGACAAGTGACAGCTCCCTGCTGAGATTAGCCTTAGATACTGTACCACTCTGTTGTTGGCCGTACTGCGTGACTTGCAGGATCTCAGTTCTCTGACCAGGGACTGAAGCTGGGCCATGGCAGTGAAAACTTGGAATCCTAACCACTAGGCCACCAGCGGACTCCCCCCACCCTTTTTTTTCTGGCTGCGCTGCACGACTTGAATCCCCAACCAGGGATCGAAACTGTGCCCCCTGCAGTGGAAGCAGCGGGGAGTCCCACCAGCTTTTCTAGATTACTCTCCCCACTTCTCCACTCTGCTCCGTGTCTCAGAGGCTCACCTATAGGAACTGCATCTCTTGTCCTCATATTGAGTTTGGCCAATGGGAGCTGCCAGGGGTGATGGGAGGGTAGAAGGAGGAAGAAGTTGGGGTATTTAACCACCCCCCGCCGTTCTTTCCCTACCAGGTTCCTGTGGGCTGGCCTGCAGGCCACAGCTCCTGCCAGGTGGTTCTTTCCCTATGCTCCTCTCTCCCAGTTTGGGACACCATTCCTCCCCCTTCTCCTTCAGGTCAGGACAAGTGACAGCTCCCTGCTGAGATTAGCCTTAGATACTGTACCACCCCATGTTAGTTTTCTCTAAACCTTGTAAACTAGTTCTTTTATTAACACTCCTCAAATTACCCAGTCTGAGTGAGCCTGATCTTGACTACCAGACCCTGACTGCATTAGGAGGCTTTAGAAATGGCAGAAATGAAAAAAAAAACACTTTCCCTGCCCTCTGAGAGTTTACAATGGAATCGGAGATGTAAGCAACAAACAGAAAGGGAACAGACATTTCTATTCAGCCAGATCTTCTATGCGACGTCCGCAAGGCATTTGCGTGATCAGAGAAAAGGGACAGAATGGGCTAGAGCATCAGGGGAGGCTTCTGAGAGAAGGTGGTGGCTCGAGTGGGCCTTGAAGTGTGGTCAGTGTTTAGGGGAGTGGGGAAGAGGGCAGTGGCACGCTGGGTGGAAGAACAGCCTAAGTTAAGAACAAGGATCAGAAACGCCCTGGGGAGTGTGACTCCAAGTCTGAACCTCAGTGGCCTGATTGGAAACAAAGCCGGCGAGGAAGAAGAGAAGTGTCAGAAGAGGTGGAGGATGCACTGTCAGTCCGGGATTTGTCCGAATCAACACAACCAAGGTCTGCTCGAGCCTGTTTCTCCCTCATCTGTTCCCATCACTGAGCTCTCAGATCAAATATCCTTTTTTTTGGAGAAGCCTTTTGTGGTACCCAGCCTCCAAGATTTGGCCCCAATGATACCCTCCTTTTGGTATTGACAACATCATGTAGTCCCTTCCCACTGAGTGAATGGGGGCTGGACTTAGTGACTTGCATCTAAAGAATAGAATAAGGTGAGACTCTGTGTGTGTGTGTGTGTGTGTGTGTGTTTGCATCTGAGACTAGATCATAAAAGGCAGTGTGGCGTCTCTCTCTCTCTCTCTCTCTCTCTCTCTCTCTTTCTCTTTCAGTTCCTTGCTCTGGGGGAATCTAGATGCCACGCTGTGAGGCTATTCTAGCTGCCCTATGGAGAGACGTACCTGGCAGGAGCTGAAGCTCTCAGCCAGTTGCTGCATGAGTGGGCTGGAGAGCAAATCCCCCAGTTTCGGTGAAGCTGCAGATGACTGCAGTCCCAGCTGACAACTTGATTGTAGCCTGTGAGAGATCTGGAGCCAGAATCACCCCAGATAAACCACTTCCAAATTCCTGAACCACAGAAATTGAGAAAACAAATGTTTGTGTGTGTTTTTTTAAAATAAATAAACGTATTGATTTATGGCTGTGTTGGGTCTTCGTTGCTGTGCGTGGGTTTTTCTCTAGTTGCAGCGAGCGGGGGCTACTCTTCTTTGCGGCGCGTGGGCTTCTCATTGTGGTGGCTTCTCTTGTCACGGAGCATGGGCTCTAGGCACACGGGCTTCAGTAGTTGTGGCATGTGGGCTCAGTAGTTGTGGCTCGAGGGCTCTAGAGCACAGGCTCAGTAGTTGTGGCGCACGGGCTTACTTGCTTCACGACATGTGGGATCTTCCCAGACCAGGGATTGAACCTGTGTCCCCTGCATTGGCAGGCGGATTCTTAACCACCGCGCCACCAGGGAAGTCCCAAAATGTTTGTGGTTTTAACCTGCTACTTTGTTAAACAGAAATAGGTGGCCAGTGCACCGACTGGCCACCCCACCCCACCTCCCTCTCCACACTGCATTTCCTGTCACTTCATGTCATATCCTAAGCATCAGGGGGCCTTGCCTGATCTGGCTCTTGTTGCTTCTGAGACCCCTTCTTAGCCCACTCTGCCCCTCACTATTCCAGCTACACAGCCTTCCTTGCTGTTGCTTGAACATGCACCCATTTCAGCATCATTTTACCTACTGTTATTTCTTTCTAGAACATTCTTTCTCAGTTACGTGCATGGCTTGCTCTGTCCCCTCTTTCAGGTCTCTGCTCACATGTCAGTTTCTGCATGAGCCCTTCCCTGACTACCCTATTCCAAACTACAACCACATCCCCCAATGCCATCCTAGCCTTTTCCCTGATTTGCTTTTCTCCACAGCACATAACAATACCCAACATAGTACATATTTTATTATTTATCCTGGTTACTGGCATCTTTTCTCATTAAAATGTTAAGCTCCAAGAGGCCAGGGATCTCTGTCTATTTGCTCACTGTTACATAATCAACACTGAGACCAGTGCCTGGTGTATAATGGGCGCTCAGTATTTGCTGGATGAATGCCTGTGACATTACTTTCTCTATAAAAGCCTGTGGCAGGTAGGATTTTGGCTTGCTTGACTTTTGTCCCCTGGTATCATGCTTATGAACATGTTAGTTACATGGCAAAAGGAGCTTTGCAGATATAACCAATTGACCTTAAAATAGAGAGATTACCTTGGATTCTCCAAGTGGACACAATATAATCATATGAGCCCTTAAAAGCAGAGAGTAGGAACAGAAGAGGCAGTCAAAGAGATTCAAAGCACAAGAAGCAGCCTGAGAGAAGGAACGTGGGCAGCCGTGAGAAGCTGAGAGCGTGGTGCCCAGCTAGCAATCAGCAAGGACACAGAAGCCTCAGTCCTACAACCATAAGGAACGGGATTATGTCAGCAACCTGAATGGGCTTTCAGGAAGATTCTTCCCAGAGCTTCCGGAAGGGGAGGCTTCTGAGAGAAGGTGGTGGCTCGAGTGGGCCTTGAAGTGTGGTCAGTGTTTAGGGGAGTGGGGAAGAGGGCAGTGGCACGCTGGGTGGAAGAACAGCCTAAGTTAAGAACAAGGATCAGAAACGCCCTGGGGAGTGTGACTCCAAGTCTGAACCTCAGTGGCCTGATTGGAAACAAAGCCGGCGAGGAAGAAGAGAAGTGTCAGAAGAGGTGGAGGATGCACTGTCAGTCCGGGATTTGTCCGAATCAACAGAACCAAGGTCTGCTCGAGCCTGTTTCTCCCTCATCTGTTCCCATCACTGAGCTCTCAGATCAAATATCCTTTTTTTTGGAGAAGCCTTTTGTGGTACCCAGCCTCCAAGATTTGGCCCCAATGATACCCTCCTTTTGGTATTGACAACATCATGTAGTCCCTTCCCACTGAGTGAATGGGGGCTGGACTTAGTGACTTGCATCTAAAGAATAGAATAAGGTGAGACTCTGTGTGTGTGTGTGTGTGTGTTTGCATCCGAGGCTAGGTCTTAAAAGGCAGTGTGGTGTCTCTCTCTCTCTCTCTCTCTCTCTCTCTCTCTCTCTCTTTCTCTTTCAGTTCCTTGCTCTGGGGGAATCTAGATGCCACGCTGTGAGGTTATTCTAGCTGCCCTATGGAGAGACGTACCTGGCAGGAGCTGAAGCTCTCAGCCAGTTGCTGCATGAGTGGGCTGGAGAGCAAATCCCCCAGTTTCGGTGAAGCTGCAGATGACTGCAGTCCCAGCTGACAACTTGACTGTAGCCTGTGAGAGATCTGGAGCCAGAATCACCCCAGATAAACCACTTCCAAATTCCTGAACCACAGAAATTGAGAAAACAAATGTTTGTGTGTGTTTTTTTAAAATAAATAAACGTATTGATTTATGGCTGTGTTGGGTCTTCGTTGCTGTGCGCGGGTTTTTCTCTAGTTGCAGCGAGCGGGGGCTACTCTTCTTTGCGGCGCGTGGGCTTCTCATTGTGGTGGCTTCTCTTGTCACGGAGCATGGGCTCTAGGCACACGGGCTTCAGTAGTTGTGGCATGTGGGCTCAGTAGTTGTGGCTCGAGGGCTCTAGAGCACAGGCTCAGTAGTTGTGGCGCACGGGCTTACTTGCTTCACGACATGTGGGATCTTCCCAGACCAGGGATTGAACCTGTGTCCCCTGCATTGGCAGGCGGATTCTTAACCACCGCGCCACCAGGGAAGTCCCAAAATGTTTGTGGTTTTAACCTGCTACTTTGTTAAACAGAAATAGGTGGCCAGTGCACCGACTGGCCACCCCACCCCACCTGCCTCTCCACACTGCATTTCCTGTCACTTCATGTCATATCCTAAGCATCAGGGGGCCTTGCCTGATCTGGCTCTTGTTGCTTCTGAGACGCCTTCTTAGCCCACTCTGCCCCTCACTATTCCAGCTACACAGCCTTCCTTGCTGTTGCTTGAACATGCACCCATTTCAGCATCATTTTACCTACTGTTATTTCTTTCTAGAACATTCTTTCTCAGTTACGTGCATGGCTTGCTCTGTCCCCTCTTTCAGGTCTCTGCTCACATGTCAGTTTCTGCATGAGCCCTTCCCTGACTACCCTATTCCAAACTACAACCACATCCCCCAATGCCATCCTAGCCTTTTCCCTGATTTGCTTTTCTCCACAGCACATAACAATACCCAACATAGTACATATTTTATTATTTATCCTGGTTACTGGCATCTTTTCTCATTAAAATGTTAAGCTCCAAGAGGCCAGGGATCTCTGTCTATTTGCTCACTGTTACATAATCAACACTGAGACCAGTGCCTGGTGTATAATGGGTGCTCAGTATTTGCTGGATGAATGCCTGTGACATTACTTTTTCTATAAAAGCCTGTGGCAGGTAGGATTTTGGCTTGCTTGACTTTTGTCCCCTGGTATAAACGTTTGTGGTTTTAACCTGCTACTTTGTTAAACAGAAATAGGTGGCCAGTGCACCGACTGGCCACCCCACCCCACCTGCCTCTCCACACTGCATTTCCTGTCACTTCATGTCATATCCTAAGCATCAGGGGGCCTTGCCTGATCTGGCTCTTGTTGCTTCTGAGACCCCTTCTTAGCCCACTCTGCCCCCCACTATTCCAGCTACATAGACTTCCTTGCTGTTGCTTGAACATGCACCCATTTCAGCATCATTTTACCTACTGTTATTTCTTTCTAGAACATTCTTTCTCAGTTACGTGCATGGCTTGCTCTGTCCCCTCTTTCAGGTCTCTGCTCACATGTCAGTTTCTGCATGAGCCCTTCCCTGACTACCCTATTCCAAACTACAACCACATCCCCCAATGCCATCCTAGCCTTTTCCCTGATTTGCTTTTCTCCACAGCACATAACAATACCCAACATAGTACATATTTTATTATTTATCCTGGTTACTGGCATCTTTTCTCATTAAAATGTTAAGCTCCAAGAGGCCAGGGATCTCTGTCTATTTGCTCACTGTTACATAATCAACACTGAGACCAGTGCCTGGTGTATAATGGGCGCTCAGTATTTGCTGGATGAATGCCTGTGACATTACTTTCTCTATAAAAGCCTGTGGCAGGTAGGATTTTGGCTTGCTTGACTTTTGTCCCCTGGTATCATGCTTATGAACATGTTAGTTACATGGCAAAAGGAGCTTTGCAGATATAACGAATTGACCTTAAAATAGACAGATTACCTTGGATTCTCCAAGTGGACACAATATAATCATATGAGCCCTTAAAAGCAGAGAGTAGGAACAGAAGAGGCAGTCAAAGAGATTCAAAGCACAAGAAGCAGCCTGAGAGAAGGAACGTGGGCAGCCGTGAGAAGCTGAGAGTGTGGTGCCCAGCTAGCAATGAGCAAGGACACGGAAGCCTCAGTCCTACAACCATAAGGAACGGGATTATGTCAACAACCTGAATGGGCTTTCAGGAAGATTCTTCCCAGAGCTTCCGGATAAGAACCCAGCTAGCTGACACCTTGATTTTGGCCTTGTGAGCCTCTGAGCCTGTCTGGACTTCTGACCTTCAGTTCTATGGGATAATAAATGAGTGTTGTTTTAAGCTCCTACGATGGTGGTACTGGGTAAAAGCAGCAATAGAAGACTAAAGTAGAGTTCTTTTATTATTAGATATTATGTTACTAGTTTGTTTAGCATGAGCTCAGAGCTCTTGTCTGCCTTGCACTCCCAGTGTTTACAACGGTGCCTGCACAGAGTTTAATACATATTTGCTGCATGAATGAATGAATGGACTCCCATCTTGTCATGGGGTGGGCGTGTCCGTGGGCTTCTCTAGAGGTTCACCATGAGGCTCTAGGGAGCCAGCGCCAGTTGCATTCAGCTCCATGGCCTCAGTGCTTGCTCAGACCCATCACTGAAGGGGCAGCAGTGCACCATTGGTGAATTTGTGGGCAGCCTAGCACCAAGCCAGAAGTAAGGAGCCCATGTCCCTGGCAAAAGACCCTGGCACTGTGTGCAAAATTTTTACTCTCCCACCATCTAGAAATCAGACTCTGGCTATGCTGGCCAGAATTTCAGAAACAGCTTTGGCATCAGATCAAAATGCAGCTGAGATTTTTAAACTATTTGTGATCTTGGGAAAAGACTCCACTTCTCTGGGCTTCAGTTTCCCCATCTATCAAAAAAGAATAATAATAACGTCTGCCTGCTAGGGCTTCTTTGTGAAGATTAATGAAGCTGTGCAAATAGAGGACTTTGCATAGAGTAGGTGCTTAATAAACAGTAGTTGTTATTTTGCTTTATGTTGAATAGTGCAGTTTGGTGTTTTCTGGGGAAAGCTTCAAATGATTTTTTTTTTTTTTTTTCAGTACGCGGGCCTCTCACCGCCGCGGCCTCTCCCACCGCGGAGCACAGGCTCCGGATGCGCAGGCCCAGCGGCCATGGCTCACGGGCCCAGCCGCCCTGCGGCATGTGGGATCCTCCCGGACCTGGGCACAAACCCACGTCCTCTGCATCGGCAGGCGGACTCCCAAGCACTGCGCCACCAGGGAAGCCCTCAAATGATTTTTTGAAGAGAGTTACACTGACTTGAATGACAAACCTGATCAATGATGTCTGCTTTGGTTTCAGCAATGGACTTTCCCACTTCAGTCTCTGCTTCCACATTCACACCAAAGGGATCAGTTTGCTCTGTTCTCAGTCATCCAGGGGCCAATTTACACAAAGCAAATACAATTGATATTAATGGAAACCTGACAGTTAATAAGACACTTGGCAAAAATGACATACTTCAGTTGATCCCTTTAGAAATGATGGACTGAAACAGGTAGATGTTGTTATCAAACACACGCATATACTCACCACACAAACGCACATGCACACACACACCCTTCACTGAAAATGTTAAAGACCGTTAAACTATCATGGGAAAGGATACAAAATATTACATGGGGATTTAGAGGCAAGTAATACAAGGAAACATAATGCACTGTAAATTAAAGTCATTTATAAAGAGCACTGGCACCCAGATAGAAAGGAAAAATGATTAGTCAGCAAAAGTGGGGTGTCTTGTTATTTATTTATTTACAGAACATTTCCATGGGACAAGAGAGACTGTATTTATTAAGGGCTTGCTGCTATACAAATACACACATATTAATGTCAGGCACTGAGGATATCTAGCTAAATAATTTGCCTCAAACTGATTCTGTTTGCTTGTTAGTTTTAAGCCCAGGAGGCCCCTCTAGCATTCCTTGGGAGTCTGCTCTCTGGTGGGCGGGGATCTTTGATTGCTGGCCCTGCCCAGCTCTGTGGACGCACAGCATGGGAAGGGCTACTCCCAAAGGACAGCACAGACTCCCACTTGCACAGCCCTGCCGCCCTTATTCAGCGGTGTTGGCATGCCCACGTGCTGGACTTTTATGCCCTGCCCCTGCAAAGGAGCATGGTTTTTGGTGTTTGAGGGGAGTCACCTCTGGCCCAAGGAGCAATGGGTTTGGTGCTTTCCCCCTGTCTCCTGCCTGCTTTCTTTTTTTTTTTTTTTAACATCTTTATTGGAGTATAATTGCTTTACAATGGTGTGTTAGTTTCTGCTTTATAACAAAGTGAATCAGTTATACATACACATATGTCCCCATATCTCTTCCCTCTTTTGTCG